>NC_137928.1:16510908-16520908 GCF_963457725.1 Sprattus sprattus | reverse complement strand
ACTGCTGTTTTTTAAATAACTCCCTTAGCTAAGGAGAAATGAGCCCTTTACTGTCAGAGTTCAGGGAACAACTTGTATTTTATGAAACACTTATTTTACATGTTATTTGTTTACACAATAAATTCCTACAGCATATAGTATTTTTGCCTGTGACTGTGATGTGGTGAAATTATAAGCATGCAACAATTACATCAATAATAAAACAGTACACTAGTTTATTGTAATAAAGTATATTAGCTGTTGAATATATGGATTTGGCACTGATAGAGGTCTGTCTACCAGGAGTTTTATCAGTTTCCACAAGATGCTGCTTCTCTCTCTCTTTCTCTCTGTCTCTCTCTCTCTCTCTCTCTCTCTCTCTCTCTCTCTCTCCCTTTAAAAATTGGGTTACTTTAGTTTATTGACCTTTGCCTTGTGCTACAAACAGGATTGACCCACGCCGGTCACTAAGGACATGAGCAGTCACATCACTTTCTTGCAGTCCCTTAACAGCAACTCTGGGCCAGGACACAGAGGAGCAATACTGTTTTGGTTTTTGTTTGTTTCACTCAGAGAAGTGCGTCAGTGCAGCTCTGGTCCTCTTGTAGATCCAGTTCTCCTGGGGTTGATCTGGTTAAGCAAGGAGCTCACTACACAGGGGTCAAAGGTAAGAGGTCAGAGGTCCTAAATGAATGGTAGTGAATGTAAGAGTTGAAAAAGCTATGTATGTATTGTCTTAGTGGTGTCCCTGTGTGTTGGGCTCTTTTGTTAGTGAAATGGTCCAATAGAATCCTTATGGTGGTGCACTACCTCCTCACAAGACATTTATGGAAGCAGAAGTGAAACACCACTCACAAGAAAGCAGTAAAGACCAGGTCATAGGGTATCTACTCAAACTTTTAAAAAGCTGTTTATGTGGGGGTGTGTGTGTGGGGGGGGGGGTGTTCTCTGCAAAGGTGTTGTGACCAGCAACCCACAGCCAGTGTCTCTGAAAAGGCGCCTCACTTAAAGGCAGTGCTTACTGGCTGATGTTGACACTGGTGCCACTGTTGACACTGGGTAGAAATCAAAAGGCGTGTAATTCGCTGACTTTGAGAAGAGGAGAGGAGAGTTAAAAATATTATTAAGTTCCAACAGCAACCTTAGCTTCATGTCTAGTGTGTTCATGAAGCAGGCCTCTGAGGGAAGGTTAATGGCCCTTGACTAACTGTGCCCTCTAGGACATGACTACAGCCATCGTTTATTTATTTGTGGCGAGTGAGGTTATATTTTAAGGGTGGTGGTCTTGGTCATGCTGTCTGTGGCAGAAACATGGACCTGATGCATGTGATTGTTGGAGTAACAGGACCAAAACACAGTTGGTGATGCCTGTATGTTGGCACACTTAAACTGACAGTTAAACTGACAAGTGGCTATAGTAGACGTAAGACTTTATTTGGGTAGTCCGCCTACAGAGACTTTACTGATGGTTCATCAAAATGTAAGTTCTAAATGTTCACTGAATATGATCTAAACCAAACCCAACCCCTGACCCTAACCTTAACCAGCAATTGTGGTTAACAGAGTTTCAACAGATAGTTTGTTTGTAATTTGAGCATCAGTAGATAGTCTATAGGGGACCATCAAAATAAAGTGTGACTTTCTTATTACGGAATGTGTACAATATTCCATTCTAACCACACTGACTTTAATCGGCTGTGCTCGGGTGACTCTCCTGAGCTGCTGCAGTCCAGGTCATTGGTTAGCAGTTTGATCTCTCCTTGTAAGCCACTCAGGATGGCCCATGTGCGGTATGTGTTTGTATTACTTGCCCAGAGGCGCTTGGAGACCAAAACAAGCTCTTAACTCAAACCGATGCTTATTTCGGCTCATGACTATGATCAGTGGTTGTTGCATATATCCACGCAACAATTGTTTTATCAATAGCAACACCCACTACAGGCACGGTAAACATGTTTACGTGTACAGACATACAAACAGCATTTTACAGAGTGTGTTTTGTATGCATTCTCCTGGGGATGACAACCTCCTCATTGATGTTTGCACCTAGCTTTGCTGGTTTGGCTATGGACCCTCATCTTAGTCAGCATGTGGTGGATTTCATGAGAAAACAGCAGTTGACTGTTGGAGATGAAATGATAAAGTAAAATAATGAAATACGCTCAGATGGTGCAATGACACAATCGCTACGGGGATCACTACATACTGTCAGTCTTCGCATAACTGACCCCAAAGTGCAATACATTTTATGACAGTGATAGCGTCATTATGTCATACATGTATGTTATGCCCCAGCTCAGGACGAGAGAACTTCATGGGACAGGTATCACGTATGCACATAGCATGAGAACACATGTTGTTGCCCGGGGGCGGCAGCACTCAGTGGACAGGCAGGCCTCCTCACAGAGGAACACGATACTGTGTCAGCCTAGGGTTCACATACAGGACATACCTGATGTAATGTGCAACAGTGTGCAGTCAGCTAAATGTAAGTGAAATGCTGTGGTGGTGGTGGTGTTGAGTGTTTTGAATGCCATATGACAGCAAAGTTAGTGGGAGGCTGGGTGGGTGGCGTGTGTGTGTGTGTGTGTGTGTGTGTGCATGTGTGTGTGTGTGTAGGGGGGGGGGGGTGATGAGAGCTCAACAACACACTGGGGAGGAGAGAGGGATGCTGTGCAGCATGTCTAGCGGCGTATTCCCTCTCACCATAAAGATGTAATCAGTAGACGGGGCATCTGTCAGGCAGCACTCACATAATAGCTATGGCTTCCGGGCATTGGGTAGAGCGTTGCTTCCATAGTTTAACTGGTGGTAAAAGGCGTTGACAAAATGAAGTTCATGGGTTCAGTACCCAGGGAGGCACATGTCCTCCAAATGCACTGCTTAAATGCACTTTCCTCTGTGTCACTCTAACTGCAAGAGTTTCTACATGTAGAGATATTATGAAAAGTAGAGCACATCCAAGGCCACGTTGGGTGCGGGTGCAGGACACTTCCTAGGCAACCTTATTTTAATAGTCAACATGTCATCTGCCAGCAAAGCTGCCACCGATTGGTCCGGTCACCAGCAACGTCTTTTAGGCGACACGTTTTCGCTCTGTCTCATGTAGACCAGAGGCAGCCGACAACGTTTCATGGATTTCGACCAACTTTTATGAACTTTTCATCCTCGACTTATGAAAAAATTTAGAAAGAAGTCTGTGTTCTTTGAATAAATAATGTATAAACACAGAAACAGACTAAATTAAATTGTCAGCGAGGGGATATTTGATAAACGGCGCCTCTATTTAGTTTGAGTTGTTTGTTTGGGTTATTTGGTGTGTTGTCATTGGGTAAAGCTTGAGGAGATTGGAGTTCAGAGCGTGTTTCAGTGGTTGACGTTAGACCGGTTGCCCTTATGAATTTAACTGTCAGGAGGGACAAGGCCCTGTAAGGCCATAAAACAGCTCTTCTCCTGTCCTTCAAATGCCAGACGGGTTTTGTAGTTTTAGTTTAACTTGTTTTGTTCACTTCACATGGTACAATAATTCTTGGAAGTCAGAAAAAAGAAAATATTTATAATGTTTGTTACCAATATATCCAATCTGTGCTTAATGCTAACTGATACACTGACACAGGAAACACCCTTGATTCTTGTCAAGGGTGACCAGGCATTAGTCCCTATGTAGAACTGAAGCAAGTCTGCTCTTGTCTCTCTCCTCTAAGGAGCACTTTCATCAGGACTTGTTTATTAAAAAACAAACAAAAAAAAACTTGACTGAGCACATATTTCATTAATTATGCATTATCCTCCAAGGTAGTGGCAACATTCTAACTAACTATGTTGCCTTGCCACTAAACAGGAATGACCGAAGCAAACATCAAGTCTCAACATCAAGCACACAATGTATTCACCATATTGCTAGGTATTCTCTGCACATAGGGGTCAGGTTCAGGGTAACAGTCAAAAGCGTGTTTGCTTGGGTGAGCGGGAGAGCCTGTTCTCCCCAGGCACTTCAACTCTCACCCAAATGTACAGAATCTCAAGTACCAGCAGCACATGTGATGTGATATACAGTTTGCTAAACATCACATTCAATTACCAAGAAGAAAAAATAGCTCAAGACAAGAACTAGTCATGCAAGAACCGTGCGTGTGTGTGAGTGTGTGTGTGTGTGTGTGTGTGTGTGTGTGTGTGTGTGTGTCTAGGTGTGATGACTCTAATCGTGAACCCATCTCGACATATGGTTATCTGTCATGAAAAGAGTGGATGATTGATAGCTTAACACTGGCACCTGTGAGGCAGTTGTGGATGTTTTATCTTTTAGATTAGTACGCTAAAGCCCTCCTGTGCAGCCTCAGCGGCACACAGAGATGAAAAGATAAGGTGAAATATTTGCCCTTCAAAGCCTGTTTCAAGTGGAATCTGTCCCACTTGAATAATATCACCAGCCTAATTCACATTACAAAGTCATATGTTATTTGTTATTCATTTGTAATGAATGTTTATTAAAGAAGCGCCTGAAAGCAATGTGGAGCCGTGTTGTAATTAAATTGAGCCGTGTGCACAGCATGAAGGCGTTGTTATTCTCCTCAGTGTAATGCCTTTATCCCTTTGTGCCCTTCTCCCCGGGGTCTTTGATAGCATAAATAAACTTAATTTGACCCCAGTGTGTGTTGCCTGTTAGGAGCAGCGCCAGATTGGCTTGTAGTATCCATGGACTGACCTGGCCTAATGAATGAATAATCAGCCAGCTCTATTTTAGAACTCTCATCCTGTTGTTCTTCCCTCTCTCTCTCTATCTCTCTCTCTCTCTCTCTCTCTCTCTCTCATTATTTCTCTCTCACTCTCATTATTTCTCTCTCTCTCTCATTATCTCTCTCACTCATTCTTTCTCTCTCATTCTTCCTTTCTCTCTCTCTATCATTCTCTCTCTCTCTCTCATTCTTTCCCTCTCATTCTTCTCAGGTCTTTCCTGTCATTCTCCTTTCCTCCTCTGGTGCATCCTTATCGCTTGTTTTCCTCCTCCTTTGCTTTCTGGTTCTCTCTTTCCCAAACCTCCACCCATTTTGTTTGAAAGACAAACTGATAGAGAGAGAGAGACAGACAGAGAAGAGGATGAGGGTAGGAATGACCTCTTGATTAAAAGCCTGTTGGCTTCCCTCTCATCCCCCTCATTTGCTCTGTGATGCACCTCTTTCCGTCATTGGATAACAGCATGTTTCTCCGTGACAGGAGAATGCTGGCTATAGTATATCATATCCCAGCTCCTGCTGCAAGCTCAGACCTGCCTGTGAAAGATAACGATCCTTCACAAGTCTCTTGCACTTCCCCCTGAGAGCTGCATGGTTGAGAGTTGAGATGATGCTTTTTGTCAGAAAGTTTGAGAGATCATCCTCATAACAGCTGTCCGCCTTAGATTTGAGTCGTAGGTCATGTCATTACATCCCTTTGACAAAAATTTGAGACAGTTGTTCCCACCAGAACAACTGGCCCTGGCCTCGGACTGAAGAGGGGCGGGGCTTGTGTTGGGTCAGTGTGTCCTACTAGCCCCCAACCCCCGACTGAACTGTTCTAGAATTGTCACTGCGGACACTCGGTCACCTCTGACAGGATGAAGAGGCGAATGAGGCCGAGTCCAAGCCGCGGCTGGGATGCGTTCCTCTGACACCGCTCACCATCGTGACGGATGGAACACACTCAAGCTTCTGGTGCTGCTGCCGTATCCTCTTCTCCCTCCAACCACACATGCAAACAGCTTCGATTTCACTGCTTGGAAGTCTCTCAACATCTCTACACTCTGTTGATCTTGCGAGGCGGACGCTGACATTGGCGTTATTCCCCTTTTTATTTCACACAAAACTTTCCATTTACTCACATTCATTTCACATCTGATCTAATGAAGGCTGCTTAGATCTGAATTAAGGAAATAAGCCAGTTGCCTCTTTAGATATCGCCCTCCCTCAAAAGTGACATGTGATTCAATTTGGGAAATTTACAAGGTTGAACTGAAATCAACCCCATGATCTATTCGAATTCCTTTATTCTGCAAGACATAAGCCAGAAACAGCACAAACGTAGACTGTATACAAGCTTTTCTATTCACACATCAATCTAGCTCTACGATTGCTTCAAAACAAGAGTCTATTCATGTTTCATCTTATTTCTGCATTGGAAATAAAAGTGTGTTCTCCCTGTCATCTTATAAACTCCTATCAACTGCTCGTTTATTTGTGGAAGCCAAATAACAAACAAGGAATCTCCCATCATTTGCTCATTTACAGGACATAATCTCAGTAAATACAGAGCCAGGGATAAATAGTGCTGCTTTCAGCAGATTTGGCAGGGGTCTGAAGCTAAAACTCAACAGAAACTGCATACGCTTCCAGAGGGTGGACTGAAGCTGGCTGGACTTTGATTTCAGAAGTACGCGGTTTACCTTTAAAAATATTAACGTATCATAACAGATGCCATTACATGCCAGGGGTTTGTTCCACTTGAAAAAGTGCTGTTTTCCAATAATATCAAATCCTACTTAACTCATTGCTGAAGCGTGTACCAGCTAATAACTGGGCCTACGGAAACCAGTAATAGGCTGTATATGGCCAAGAACTCTCTAATCCTCTATTTACTTAAGATACTGTGGTATTTATTTCTATGTCAGAGATGTTGTCCTCACTGGCTTACGTCACTGACAGTATGATACTGTTTGGCAGAAGGCCGGCTTGTTTTCCCCCCCCTGTAAGTGTGAGGCTTCCTCTTTGTAACAAACAATTGGAAATGCCAGTAAATCTCCTGCTGGATGCTTACGTAGTGTCCCTTAGCCATGAAGGGCCCACTTACTTTCCTCTGAGTGTGTGAGGGGTGTCCATAAAAAAGGCATGCTTTCCCAGTGCCAGGAAAAGAGTGCTTTTGAGGCACCTGGCGGCAGTAAATCACCTGGAATGCGGAATATTTCCCCTGTAGATAGAAATGGACATTTTTAACACCGCAAGGGGATCTGTGTTTGGTTCGGTGCAAAGCTGTAATAACAATTAGACATATCTGGGCGTACATCGATAGTAGCTGGCAACGGACGCCATTTTCTTCTTCTATCCCAAATGTGTACCTCCAACTCCAGTAGCAAAAAAACAACCAAACGTGGCTCTCCTTTTCAGTCAGCCTTAGCCTGCTCTTGCCACACTCCTTGGCCTGCTCTTGCCACACTCCTGAGCCTGCTCTTGCCACACTTCTGAGCCTGCTCTTTCCACACTCGCAGAGGCCCAGGTAGCACTGGCCAAGTCTGGGTTTGTGCCAGATCTGTGCTACTCACTGTGTTTCGCCGCTATCTGACCATAATATTATGTCCTTACCATTGTTATCACGGCTGCCATATGAAGATGGATCCATGTAGCAACCGACATCCTGAGTCCGGTGCCAGATTCAGTCAGGGCCAGACTTCAGGCTTCACACTTAGCAACTGTATGAGAGGGCATTGTTTTCACACTTCCTATTTAAAGATAATCCATGTAGTGTTCTCAATCTGGAACAGATACATGCCGGATCAGGGCCACATCTGCCTGTGAATTGGCTACGATACGAGAGGCCATTGTTTTCTCTCCCCTTGTTATCACACCTCCCACATGAAGACACTCCATGCATCTCTCCAGCCCACACACACACACACACAAACACACACACACACACACACACACACACACACACACACACACACACACACACACACACACACACACACACACACACACACACACACACACACACACACACACACACACACACACACACACACACACACACACACACACACACACAAACACACACAGTGAGCAGGAAAGACAAAAGCCAGGAACAAAAGAGAGACAGGGTCGCATGGGAAGCCCAGCAGAGGGGCTGAGCGCGCGGTCGGTCAGTAGTGAAACTGTGGGCTAAGCACATCGGCAGAGAGTGGGCTGGGAGCGCTTTGTGTTTGCGGGGGGATCTGGCAGCGGCAGTCAGCACGGTCTCTTTGTGTGTGTGCCGCGCAGCTAATCCTCACTGGCAAGCCATCAAACGCACGCCGCCGTCGCCACGGACGACAGGTTAGCAGCTGTAGTGGGACAGAGCTCTTTCTGGGACGTTTTCTCTTCCTCTGTCTCACTCTCTTTTCTCCTTGCCGTAACGCAAAAACGTGTGCCCCCCCCCCCCCCCCCCCCCCCCCAGTTAACCCTGAGTTAGCCCCTTTCCCAAGGGCGTCGTTTCACAACCGTGTTGTTTCCCATTGTCGTTGTTTTGGATTGAAAAGTGCTGTGGACATAGATGGGACTTGACCTCATGATCCTACCTGTCACTGGCCTATGCGCTGTCTGCCTCTGCTCTTACGATGAGCGAAATCCGAATACAATGACATAACTATTCTGACATTCAACCGAAAAGCATGCATTTTAGATGGACGGCTATCATAACGCACTGGAACCACGATTATGGCTTCCGACGGCTTTCAACTCATGATAAAGAGCTTTGCCCAAGAAGCTCTATTTTCACTGCAGGGAGGTTTTATTTTCAGTTGTCAAAAGTGGTTGGGACGAATTTGGTAATAGCAAAAATGGCAGAAAGTGGCGTGGACATGTCCCCAGTGTAAATGACGCTCATGCCCTTTCCTGCAGCAAAGAGCAGGCGGATTGGAACGTGTGACGTTCACATGTTGTTTGACAGGCAGGACGGGTGGCGGGCCTGCAGGGGGTTGGTTAACAGCCATGCTCGTTTTGTCTCTCTCTCTCTCTCCCCCTTTTCTGTTTCCTTCTCTCTCTATATCACTCCCACTCTTTCGCTCTTCCACTGTTTCAGCTCTTTATAATCTTTCTCTCTCTATCTATCTCTCTCTCCCCCTCTTCTTCTTCTCTTTCTTTCACTCCCACTCTTTCTCGGTTCCTCTGTCATGTCCACACTTCCCCTCTCTTCTTCTGTTTAACCATCTCTTTAACTCTCTCTACCCCTATTCCTTTTCTCTCTCCTTCTCTCTTGCCTTTCTCTCTTTCTCTTCCTCTGTTTCACACTTTCCTCCCCCTCGTTCCCTTTTTCTCTCTCTCTTTTCATCTCCCTCACTTTCAGTATTTTTCTGTGATAACCCACATCCTCCCTGGGTTTTATTTTTAATCACACCAACACCTCCTAGCTAAAAAAGCAGAGTACCTGGCAGACCCCAAACCACTTGTGAATCTGTATGGGAAGTAACATGTGATTTGACAATGATAGGAATTAATGTTATCCCAAATATTGAAGACCCAGTCTTAGATATGATCAGTCAGGAAACAGGTTCAATCTTAGACAACGGTGGCCACCATTGTGAAACAGAGACTAAAGTAAACTCACTCAGAGCTTCACCTAAGACTCAACTGATAATCCATTGAAAGATTGCAGTTAAATGCACCGAGTATAAAGGCTTTTGCATGGTTATCCAACTCACCTCGTACGACTTCACGAGAGACACGCTCTTTCTAATCGGATGATCGTACGACTCACCTTTACCTGCATGGTTCTACGAGGGGCTGTGGAGATTACCATCGGCTTATTATGATGTTACAAGGCCATTACATCATCATCAACAACAACAACAGTAGAACTATAAAATAAGAAATCGTTTGTTTTTATCCTGTGTATTTTCCGTTAATGATCAGAGGCTGTTGTTGTGAAATGAATGACTTACGACAATGACCAAGCTGGCGGTTATTGCCGAATAGTTTCTATTATTATACCACACAAACAGTTCTGCTTTTTTACGTCTACAATTCAGGTTCTTTTACAATTGAATCATTTACACTGCATGCTCTGCTAGATCAAACACAAAGAGGCTGTTCGAAAACCAAGAAATGTTTTTATTATTGCCATTAGATGACGTCTCCCTATGCTTTATGCGGCGAGAGCCACGATAGAGCAAGGAAGAAGGGAGAAGTCGGTTTTCCTCCTGCATCGCCGCTGGTGCCCTTCATAGTTTTTTTCATTTTTACAAACTTCTACCTGATCTTCCTCCAACTCCTAATGTACTCCTGGACCTCCAGCCCCA
>NC_137928.1:16468408-16505908 GCF_963457725.1 Sprattus sprattus | reverse complement strand
ATCTCAGGCCATCCCATGCATTCCCTTTCTCTGTCGGGCCATCTCCAGTGAATGGTTGACAAGTATGCTAGATCTCCGTGGACTGCCGAGAATCAGGATAGTTGGCCTACTTGGGACGTTCTCAGTGTGGGTGTGATCGTATTTACAATACAGAGTTGTAAACTGTAGACACCTCTATTTCTGGATTAACATTTAAAAGTGTTTTCCAGGAAGAGAGGAAGAGGTCTAACTGCATGGTGTAGTATATCATCAAAGGTGCTCGTTTTACGGAGTTCCTACATTGTTTTTCCACTCTTCCGTGTCTGTCTCTCAATAAACAGGTTTGGCTTCAAGCTGCTCTTTGAGGTTTGGTCATAGCATGTCATTATGTATGAATAGTCAACTGCTTCGTCCTAATATGGTGGAACAATGCAGTGATTAACGTCTCTGGAAAGAGAAGATGAGGCTTAGCTGAAGTAGAAATAATAGTCTTTTATCAGAAAAGCAAACACAGACAATGACCCAGACCAGGAAAACACTTTGAACAAATTGTGGGTAGCGTGTTTGGGCGTTAGGGCAGGAGGTAGTGTGAAAAAACAACTGTAAAAAAAAAAAGTAATTTCTCTCTCATTATGCAGATGAAAAAAAAAAGGCCGGTGTATACTGTGTATTTGTGTTTCGGGTTTGATACTGGAAAAAGGACTTAGATTAAATACTCCCAAAAGCAGTGGAAAAATGACTTATGATAACCACCTGAGTATAAACACCACAGAGTGCACTCCTAATCCCATATCTCTTGTCCTTCTCTTTCTTTGTCTGTTCAGATGTCTGAAGCCCAATCGATCGATGAAGGTAAATGACCAGTCACCTGTGAGGGCTGAGATCTGGGAATAGAAGGGCCAAACGCCGTGACCAATGATGAGGATACTTTCTCCCAGAATGCCTGTCTGATCCTCTGCTGGACCTGCCTACACCTTTGTCCTTTGACCTTTGAACTTTGTCCACCTTTATCCTCGCCTTTCCTCTGCCTCTGGCCACCACAGACACCACACCCCCATCCCCTCCCTCAACCTCCCTTCCCATCCTCCACCCAGGTCCTGGCAGTAATCACTCGGGGACTGATGGCACCCTTTGTACACAGCTGGGGCCCTTTGGCTCAGTGGAGATAAGTGGCTTTGAGCCACGCAGTGGTTCATCTTCTTTAAACGAGGTGGAAGAGACAGCCGAGGGCTTTTAATGTATCAGGCTTGAGCCATCACAGCGTGTGTGCAACAATGACCACATCCAGGCATGGTGAGGCTGACTCATAGTTTCATTGTTGTTGTCAAACAGATGTGTTTAAGTCGTACACGGATAGCAGTTTGGCACTAAATGTGCTCTTCCACGACTACGACTACGACTCATGAACTATCCCTTGAGTTGGGATGCCAAAAAAAAGATTTTTGAAATTTGTCAAACGATGTTGAGTTGATAATTTCGCGGTTAAAACTAGTGAGGGTGGTCGAGGGAAACCAGGAGACTCCGATGGCGAGCAACAGCACGGCCATATGCAACCTCACCTGCACGGTGGACTCCAACATCGACCTGTTCTTCCACCCGACACTCTACATCATCGTCATCGTTTTGGGCCTGCCCACCAACTGCATGGCTCTGTGGGCCGCCTACCTGCAGGTGCGTCAGAAGAACGAGCTGGGCGTCTACCTCATCAACCTGTCGGTGGCCGACCTGCTGTACATCGCCACGCTGCCACTCTGGATCGACTACTTTCTGCACCACGACAACTGGGTGCACGGCGAGGAGTCGTGCAAGCTCTTCGGCTTCATCTTCTACACCAACATCTACGTCAGCATTGCCTTCCTCTGCTGCATCTCCGTCGACCGCTACCTGGCCGTGGCGCACCCGCTCAAGTTCGCCAAGGTGCGGCGTGTGAAGACCGCCGTGGGGGTCAGCATCGTGGTCTGGATCATAGAGGTGGTGGCCAACTCGGCTCCGCTCTTCCACAACGAGCTCTTCGAGAACGGACGCAACCACACGCTCTGCTTCGAGCGCTACCCCATGCAGGAGTGGGTCGCCGGCATGAACCTCTACCGCTCCTTCCTGGGCTTCCTGGCGCCCTGGCTGGTGATGCTGGCCGGCTACCGGGGGATCCTGCGGGCGGTGCGCACCAACGTGTCCACGGAGCGCCAGGAGAAGGCCAAGATCAAGCGCCTGGCGCTAAGCCTGGTGCTCATCGCGCTGCTGTGCTTCGCGCCGTACCACGTGCTGCTGCTGTGGCGCAGCGTGCTCTTCCTGCACAAGCCGTGCGACTGCGGCGGCGAGGAGACGCTCTTCGCCGCCTACCACGCCGCCCTGGCGCTCACCAGCCTCAACTGCGTGGCCGACCCCATCCTCTACTGCTTCGTCAACGAGGGCGCGCGCCACGACGTCAGCCGGGCCCTCGCGCGCATCCTCGGCGTCTTCACCTGCGGTGCAACCTCACATTTGCACGGCGATGGGCTCACCGGGGCCTCGGTTACCGTGGAGACCCCCCTGGCGAGCAAAAAGACTGGCTTCTGCAGCGAGGGAAAGGCCAGCGCCTACAAGGCCGAGCTGGAGGCCTTTAAAGATGAGTGCCTTCAGATGACCATTCTCAGTGTTAAGAAGTGAACAGGGGACACACACTCTGTACTTGTCTCTGTGATATAGGACACATTAAGTCTAAATGTTGTTTGGACCAGAACAGACTTTCTCTTCCTCTCTTTGTGTTTTTTAATACAGTAGGAATCTTGAGAATTTTTTTTGCCACATGGCTGGATGTTGTCGATAACTGTGTCCATTTTGTCTGAAAACTGTATTGTATGCGCTGTAGACAGTGTAATCGAAGGATAGGATTGAAATTCCGTTTCTCTTGAAAGTTAATTTATTTTTTTCCCCTTTTGTAAAAACATCCATTGTTCGTTCAGTCCCACAATAGGTAATATGCGTAGCACTTGGAGAGGAAATATGCTTTTTTAGCTTCACCATTTCTCTGGGCTATTAATTTATGATACAGACTATGATGCGTGTTTGGTGTGACAGTTAGCCAAAGTGAAAAGGTTATTGAATGTCACTTTCTATTTTGTTAGTTTTTTTGTTTGTTTTTTTTGCACATGTTTACATTTTTCTGTCAGAACTCTCTGAATGCCTTGCGTATAAACCCAGTTAGTTGAATGTCACTGCTGTCTCACCACAGGGTTGTCATTTTCATGTAACATCATCATCGTTATACTGTAAACACAAGGAAAAATAAAGGACATCCAAGAACACAGCCAGTGGTGTCACACAACGGATCTATAAATAAATAAATAAATCATAAATAAAATCATAAATAACCCAGAAAGCTGCTGAAACTAGAACAGATGAGGTTATGAAATGTGCCAGACCAGGACCAGTTCTAGTAAGGATTCAAAATGTAAGAATAGACTTTACAAACGATATGTGGAACAAAATCGGTATTAAGTCAGCCTAAGAAAGACCATTTTGAAAAATCCACAGTGTGGTTTTGCTGTGTAGCGCGATCAGTGCAACCAGTGTGTGTTTCCTCCCATGGGCCAGAGTGTGCTTGTGTGTCCTGGCTCTGGCCTCTGTAATATTAATCGCCTCAGAGCCAGCAGCCAGGCAGCCATTGTGTATATTTTGCTCGCCACCGAAGCAGAAGGGTGATCTTGAGATGTCAGGAAGACATAGCATCTCGCCAGGGAGAGAGGGATGGAGAGGGAGAGAAAGAAGGAAGGATGGAGAGGGGTGGAGGGAGAGAGGGATAGTGGCTCCTCGCTCAGCACTCTCTGTGGTTGTCTGAGTCACCTGATCCGCCTCGCCCCTAAAAGGCCTATTTATAGACTCCCCTCTGCAACCGCTGCCAGTTTGCCTCACCTGCTCGTCCAGACGAATGCTTCCACCCCCACACCCCCTCACTCCCTCACCACCCACACACTCACTCTCTACCCACCCCCACCTCACCCCCCCACACTCCCTCAAGACATTTCACTCCAGCTTGCCAAACGTTGCCTTCCCCCTCCTGTCTCCAGGTCCTCCACCAGCACCGCCACGCTACCCAACACCCATTTCCTCCTCCAAAAGAGCTGATGCATGGGAGTCGGCCAACACAATGCCCGGGCAGCCGCACCAATCTCACCCTTGCCCTTGCCCCTGCCCGTGCCCATGCCCTCTTGCCCTGCCGCACAGTGTTTTTGCCCGCTGACACGGAAACGATTAAGGTCAGCAGCCTTGGACACAATGGGGGCTTATCTGAGCTGCTGCAGGTGTCGCCGCCGCCGCTCTCCTCTCTGCTGCTCCGAGGGACTGCGGAGGCGGCAGACTGAGCTCACATCTCTGACCTACATTGAGCAGCCAGGCGTGATGGGGGGGAGGAGAGAGACCATGAAAAGAATGAAAAATGAAAAAATAAGTTAGATCAGATGAAAGGTGAGAGGGAAGAGTCCCCTCTGGCCAATCACCTCTTCTTATTCTCATCCCCCTCCTCTCTCTGTCTCTCTATCCTTCTCCATCTTTTCCTGCCTCTTCCCTGGCCTCTTTGTACCTCTCTTGCATATTATCTCTATCTCTCATTTGTTCTGTGTTACTTGCAGAAGCACAGAAGGTAAGTGGGCTTCACGTGTCCCTGGCCCTCTCGGTTGAAAAGATCCCAAATGAAAAGTCTCTCGGCAGACATTATACGTATTACTGTGAGTTATTCTACGAAAAGTAGTGGCCTGTTATGATCATTCCCATTAGATGTCAGTTAAAAGGCAGTTAGTTACTCAGAGAGAGAGAGAGAGAGAGACCCTACTTGTATATATCTGCCCACTGAGCCTGGTACCAGAACCAGATCCAAACGGTACACACCATCTCTATAATCATGTGCCAACTATCTGGATGAGCTTATTAGGGACTTTGTTACACAAAGAGGAACACAAATGCACACACACATGCGCACACACAAACCCCCACACACACACACACTCACACAGACATTCTTGAAGATACTGTATATTCAAAAATTCACAAACACAGACTGATTAAGACACACACATGACACTCACACACACAGACCCACACACACAAACTATCAGAGACAGAAAACACGTTCTCACCATGACATCTAATAATTCATGCTTGGATAAGGGCTATAAATTGTTTTATGTCATCAACTTGCACACACTCATGCACACACACACACATGCGCACAGACAAACACACACATGCATCCACACAGACATCCATACCTGCACGTGCGCACATTCTTGCAGATACATCCACACATGCACACACACACAGACACATTTACACACACAACACTCATACACACAGACCCTGTCCCCCCCACCCCACACACACATACACAAACTCTCTTTCTGCTCATTCTTGGGACAAAAGGGCCCAGGTGATGAGTGAATAACAGTGACTCAGTGCTGGCTGGCAGAACAGGACTTCCTGGGCCTGACCTTTTGCCCTCCTGATTAAGAGGAAGTGCATGGCTTAGAGCACGTGCTCAGTGGCCAAGGATAGAAATTAAATGGCAACACTTAGGTGGTACCCCACTGTGAAGTCTCCTTCCTGACACACACAGACACGTAGAGGCGAGTGCACACACACACACACACACACACACACACACACACACACACACACACACACACACACACACACACACACACACACATTCAGCTACTTCCATTCATACACACCCACACAGACATGTTATCTCACTCATACATACATACAAACAAACACACACACACACACTCTACCTCTCTCTCTCTCTCACACACACACACACACACACACACACACACACACATAAGCACACACTTTCTCCCTCTCTCTCACACACACACACACACACACACACATACATACATACATTCTTCCTCTCTCTCTCACACACACCCACACATTCATACACTCTACCTCTCTCTCACACACACACAAACATACACACATACAGGCAGCTGATAAGACACAGATGGTGGAGCCAGACACTGTCTTGTTTCTCTAATGTCAGACCACCACTGGTGTGTTTATTGTTTGGCACATCTGATGCCACTGTCTCATAACAAAGACACCTCGTTGAAAGGAGAGTTCTTGATACAGGTTTTCCTTTCGGCTGTTTTCCATCAAATCTTTTATCTGGCCAGAACTGCTAACATCAGAGGAAGGGAGGAGGATTCAAGACAGTGCTCTGATAAGAACTAGTCAGGTGAATTAAATGTAAAAGTGCCTTTCGAACAGAATAACAGCAATGAAGTGGAGAATTGTATAAATGGTGCAAATTTTAAGCAGGCTCCAGGCCATTTGAAAGCATCCATTCAGCTACATTGAAAGTAAGACCGGCGCTGAGGAAACTCCCTAACATGACCCAAACACAGCACAACACAGGCAACACAGCGTAATACACCACAACGCAGCACAGCGCAACACAGCGTTGACCTGGCACAGATCTCCCCATTTCAGAGTATACTGTCTTCTATCTACTGCCCGAGAACACCTAGCTGTGAGACCAATCTGTGATTCAATGAAGGCTGCGCTTCTGCAGCATGTGTCAACCTTCTGATCTCAGATGTGATTGTTTCATATTGGTTGTGTCGCGAGTAGAATACGATTAAAGTTAACATCAAAACGTTTATCAAACCCAAACCGTACCTTTGAATTGAACAAACCAGGTGGCAGACTTACCCTTATTCTAAGTGGGTGTTATTAAAACATCACACAAGCAGTGTTTTATTGTTCCAGTTGTACATCTGTGGCATATACAGTTTGCGTCTATTCACTGTGATAAAAGCAGCTCTGTCTTCACAGAATGATGAATGAAGTTTAAATAGCTCTCCCACAGCCATACCCAACTCCACAGGGACCACTTAACTCAAGGAATTACATTTTTCTCTTCCTTTTACTTTTTTTTTTTTTACTCGCTCCTCTGTCTGTGGGATACGTTATAGTGAAGCGGGTACTAAGTCTATACCTCGGTCTCGAGAATATCTCCCAGGGCTCCATAAAGGGCATGTTGCGCTTCAATTTGCATCTTCGCCCACCAGGATAAATTGTGTGGTATTAAACATGGCAAATTTAAAACTAGATTTATGCCTGCAGCAGGGAGCAGAGCAATGTAGACTAATACCATTCATGCATTTGATTAATCCCGCTGCCTACAGAATTGCTCACTGTGCCATACATTCCAATGAGGTTTTTATTCACATTTGTAAGCAAATGCCAGTATCCTTTCACAGGCAGTAAATCTGAGCTAAAAAAAAAAACAGAAAACAAAATCAATGTTACGTAAAGAATGGTAACAAAACCTCTCCAATAGGCTACTTGTCCTTTTTTGATATAAAACATTTATTGTCTGAAGAGGTTCTGCACTCATTATTGTCTATTCTTGTCAAGTTTCAAATTCAGACTTGAAATTGGAAATTCCTTCCTGGGGTCAATATTAGGGTGAAGTCCTCTGTAGCTTTTCTGCACCTGATCAAGTGTTCTCGGTTGCCTCTGCGCTACTAATAAACACGGAGGCAAAATTATTAGAACACACCAGAGATCTGTTATGTACATTTCCATTTCTATTCAAAGCACGCGCCGTGTATAAAGCCATCACTGTTAGCTTTATAAAAGTGTTTTGCAGATGACAAAGCTGTTTGTGAATCGAGGATGTTCCTGTAGCTATACCGTAGATGAGGCTTGTCACTTTTGCTCCACACCACCAGTATTCTTTATCGAAATACTGACTTCCTAAAAAGACTTCCTGCCCCTGATCATATTCCAATGTGGTTACTTACTTGTACTTGCCGTGTATGCCAAACAAATATAATGTATACCATGACCTTCTTATGAATAGAATATGGCAGGTTTACATTACAAAAATGTATTGGATGAAACAAACACAGCATATGCATCACAGTAGTGACCTTTCCTTACAAAGCAGAGCCTAGTTCATGTATACTGTTAGGGTCCATTGCTTATTTAAGTTACTTATGTGTGATGACAGTGGATGTGACAACTGAAGTTCACTGCAGGGACTTATAAATATATATATGTATATACACACACACACACACACACACTCATGCATACACACATACACACGCACAGACACACACACACTTTTCATGTATGCTGCCTATAGTTCTTATTCCCTCATGTACACCCCACACTTCAGGCCAAGTGGAAGAAGCAGTACATACTTACAAAGCACTCACAATGTTTCTTAATTGAAGAGAAAAGCCCCTACAAAGTTTTATCCTCAAATGACTGCAGCCTCAACCTCATCAGGCTAAACATAAACCTCACAGCACTATTTACAAGTGAAGGACATTTTCATCGCACCCACGATATCAAACCTTGATTCTAATTATTTTTGTCCTGGACATGGAAAAGCTAGTTAGGGTTTCACAGAACTATTCACTATCCTATTCCAGGGAACCATTTAGTTTGAACTGTCCTCTTAAAAGAAACCGCTATGTTCTGGTGCGCTGTTGTCCAAGCCCCGGGATCCTACAGGAGGCTGAGTGTGGTCTTGGGGCTGCTGACGTCACAGCGCTTGATGGGGGTCCTGTCTGGAGAAGCGCAGGGTTGGTGGGAAGACACGCACCCAGCTGCAGGGGGACAGAGGAGCGACAGGCGGGATGTGGTCGCATTTCCCATGGTCCCTTCCCCTGAGTAAACAACACTGCTGAACTGGCAGGCCCAACTGACAGAGAGAGAGAGAGAGAGAGAGAGAGAGAGAGAGGGAGGAGGAGAGAGAGAGAGAAAGTGGGGAAGAGATGCAGAACCAGTTATATTGAAAGGGAAAAGAGAGAAAAGAGAGGGATGGATGGATGGATGGATGGAGAAAAGGAGTGGTGAGGAGATGAAGAAAGAGAGGAGGAGAGCATGCAAACCACAGAAGATCCCTAAGACTTGTGGAACCTACATGTCTGTCTGAAAAGAAAGAGTGCGAGTGAAATAGAGTGAGAGAGGAAGGAAGGGAGAGAGAATGTGTGTGTGTGTGGGAGTAAGTGTAAGTGTAAGTGTTTGTGTGTGTAAGTGTTTGTGTGTGTGTGTGTGTGTGTAAGTGTGTGATTGTGTAAGTGTTTGTGTGCTTGCACATGTGTATGCGTATCTGTGTGTGTGTGTGTGTGTGTGTGTTTGTGTGTGTGTGTGTGTGTGTATGTGTGCCAGAGACAGACAAAAAATAAGGACATCAGGGCCTAATCACAGAACAAGATATGATATTACATACACACACATATACTATCAGCAAAAAAAAAATAGAGGACGTAGGAGCTCATTAAGCAGTTCAGGAGTTAAGGAGTCCAGTATGTGGAGGAGCTCATTAAGCGGTTCCTTGGGTGAGCTTTTCTGAGCCTGGTTCCTTTTGACCTGTGACTCGACGGGGTTCCTCAAAACTCTTAATCCGTTTTCAATTGGCCTTCCACAACACACAGAGGGAGCCTCGTTTGTTTGATTACCTGCCCAACACAGAGAAGATCTCCCAGGGGCCCACAGGAGTCGGCCGTCTGCCCGTCTACTTCTAGGAACCACCAGCAACATTCAACGAACGTTCTCCTCCAGTTCTCCCCGACTTCTATCCCCAATGCTTGTAAATAATAAACTAAAGAAAAAGAAAAAAAATTGTATATTATCACGCTGTTGTAAAGGACGTGCTTCCTGTATGTTGTGTCACCGTTAATCAGGTTGGTCATGGTATAGATTTGAGCGCCGAACTGAATGCGATGTGCTGAAGGGAATGCGATGTACTGCAGGGAATGCGTGTGGAGGAAAATAGTAAACAACTGTGTCTTTGCACTGTGCACAACCATGAAAATAAACAAGGACAAGATAATGGCCTGGCATTCTCTCCAAACCACGACACAACCACAATCCTATTAGCATCCGTTTATGCATACTATTTTCGCTTTATGGAACAGTCCTATTTATAGTAGAGTAGTTTGAGATGATGATTTTTGTGTTGATATGTGAGAAGACTTTTCTGTTGTTGCAGGTTTCTCTGCTGTTCAGATCCATCTGTGTTGTTTCTAGTCATATCATATTAAGTTACCGGTATCATGTTGTCCTTCCCTGCATAGACCTGTTTTGGCAGATGCTTTTGACGATATCACGATGTGTGTGTGTATGCGTGTGTGTGTGTGCATGTCTGTGGTGTGTGTATGTGTAAGTGTGTGTGTGTGTGTACATGCATGCATGCGTGTGTGTGTGTGTGTGTGTGTGTGTGTGCGTGCATGCGTATTAGTGCAAGCATGTGTGTGTATTTGTGCATGCGTTTGTGTGTGTGTGTGTGTGTGTTTGTGTGCGAGTATGGTAGGTTGGTAGGGGGGTATCTCAGCCTGCCAATGTTAGCCATCTGAGCCTGTGATTTTTTGTTGATTACATAATAATTCTACTGTACATCCCAGCGTGTAGCATTTTCCCACAGAATCTCACCAGCGATGAACTTGAGAAAATAAACGCTGAGGGGGTAAGAGAAAACCATCTACGTGATCTAATGCTTATACTTGTGTGTGTGTCTGTGTGTGTGTGTGTGTGTGTGTGTATCATCAGGCCATCTCTGTCCTGCTCACGGCCCTGCCTGCTTACCCACGCTCACACTCAGGCCACAGTACTGCCTCCAGCAGTGTCTGTGGTAGGAACATAGCAATTTAAATTGAGCCTTTTTTAAATAGCTATGCAAAAACATGAAAATGTCCTTTAGTGACTGTTATACTAAAGCTGAGAGCCAGTTTTAATATAAAACACACTTTGGACTCTTTTGCTTTGGGGCTACTCGTGTTGAGTTCAGTTGATGTCATAAGTGTTTCGCCTTTGTTAGTCTCACTGATGTGTTTTGCCCTCCACAGTGTCAACAATCAAGAGAGGAATCTCTGACACAACTGGGTTCCCACAGCCTGAGAGACACAAATGAAGATTCAAGAACACCAATCCACACTCCCAGAAAAAAACAAGATCTACGCATCTACACAGATGCATTTTTGGGAATCTTTTAGGCAGGTGACTTTGGATATCATAACCACTTCACATTCCCCTTCACTTCACCATTTTATCTTTAGCCTACTCCCAATGAAATGGCCCAGTTCTTTTGTTATTCGGGATTACTATGAACATTTGGAGCAAGAATTAGCCCATTTGGATTGCTCCTACATTTATTTACGCCTATGTTATTTCTATTAATGGCATGAAGCCCACCACAGATACATTATACAATGGAGGTAAAACATTCAAACTACAGACAGAAGAAAATACATTCCACCCTATGTTACTGTAACGTACATCTGTAAAAACTTAATTTAGCACGCCATCTAGTGGAGAGAGTATGGGATTCATGAATGTACTGCTCTTATATAAAACCACCCAGAAACGCTAAAATGTCTTGAATGTACTCTTGACTTTTTGTCAGTTATTACATTTTAACCAAGAGCAAAGCATCATAAGACCCGAAGAGGAACCGGACAGTAAAAACCGAGAATTTCTAAATTATCCGAACCAAACCGCAGAGATGGGTTGGTGTTTTCGAAGACTCTGATTGGACAATAGTTATTGCTTCCTAGGGCAGAGGTCGGAATCACAAACACGTGTGCTAGTTCACTGTGGCTTTACCATGGAACGAAGTTAGAAGTTTTTGCATGTCAAGCGAAACCAATATTTCTAACGTGTAATTTTAAACACCTTGTAAAATGCCGCAAGACATGTCTGCATCCAGCAGTGACGAGGAGGTCATAGCAGAAAAACCTAAGCGAAGTAAGTGACTAATATGGTAATGCTAATCTTAGCTAGATTTATGACGTACGGTCTATCACAGTTCTGTAAACGTTGCTTACAGACGGCATTCTTTTAGTCGACACTGCATGTCTTATTTGAAGATACCGGTAAGCTGTAGATCCTGTAGTAATAGTCGTTATTTAACGTTAGTCTTGCACAGTCTTGCATTGATCTATTTGCAAGCTTGCCAATTACCTTGCTAAAAGTCCTGATCTTGTTGATTTATATTGGTATAATTAACGTTAACTGCTAGTTTGTAAGTTCTGAGGAAGTGCTTGTATTTAAATACATTTACTTACTCATTTTGAGTATTTAAATGACAAGTGTTTCGATTGTACGCTGCCTTCTGTGCATCTAAGTCCTATTACTTAACGTTGCAGTTGGCTGTCATAAACTTACTCTTCACAGCTACGGGGTATGAGTGCCCAGATGATTTCACCTCTGTCACATACACTCCGTGCCGGAGTGCAAGAGGGCCGGTCGTATTCAGCGAAGACAAGGAGCTGTGGCTCATCAAGGCACCAGCTCATTTTGATCCTCGCAGGTGAGGCATGAAATCAGTCATGTGGCGTTTCCATAGCCTTAGACAGACATATTTAGATATTCCAAACATTTGATTGTGCGCGATTGTCTCTACAGGTCATGCAAATTGAATGTAACATAATCTGGGTAACAATATGGTCCAAATAATCTGTCATTTACGTTGCCTATATGTTTTCCTTTCGAAGCAAATGTGGGTCATGTTTTACTGATTTCACATAGACCAAACTAAACATGTAATAAAGTAAGGGAATATGTAGTATAGTTGATACGGTTAGACATATTTAAATGTCTATTTTCACTTGTTGGTGTGTGATGGTCTTCAGTGCTGAATTCTTGAATGTTTGAGTAGTCCATATTGAAACTTAATCTTTGAATAGTCCTAATTGGTGCATTTGTGTCGATACCCAGCTTCTCTGGTATGAAGTTGCCTCTTGCGGGCCTGGAGACTATCCAGACGGGTGAGGCTGGCGCCTCTCGACGGATCTTCAGCATGCTGGGCAGACGCACAACCACCACGGGTCTCCGCCTCCTCACCGACGACCCCAACCAGCCAACCGCTCACACGTGTGCCCCGGCCTTCTCCGGCGTGCTCAACGTGTCCGAGAGCTACGGCGACTGCAGCTCCAACCAGGGGCCCATAGCCGTCCCTGCCGCCCCGGCCCCGCAGCTCCCCGACGGGCTACGGCAGCGCTTCTTCCCCTTTGGTAGTGGCATTCCCGCCTCGGCGCCCAGGGTGGTGCCCGAGGAGGCGTCTGTGCCCGTCGGCCTGGTGAAGACTGAGCTGGTCGCGGAGGAGACGCCGAGGAAGAGGAAGAAGGTGAAGAAAGTGAAGAAGGAGAAGAAGGATAAGAGAATAAAGGAGGAGGAGGAGGAGGAGGTGGCGGCTGCTGCAGTGGTTGTGAAGACAGAGCAGCTGAACCAGAGCATAGCTGAGGAGGTAATGCCAGACGGGGAGGCGACAGAGGGACGGAAGAAGAAAAAGAAGAAGAAGGATAAAGAGAGAGAGAAAGTGAAGACTTTGGAGGGAGTGAACCCTTATGTACGAGTCAAAGAGGAGCCTTTGGACAAAGATTTTGTGAATACTGAGCACGTGCTTAAAAAGAAGAAAAAGCAGAAAATCAAAACAGACGATGATTAGATTTTGTGTGTTTGAATTTTGTTTTATGTGTCTTACATATTATGGCCGTATTATTATCTGCTATTTGAAGTTGTCTGCATACATTGCATTGAAAATGTAAATAAGGTTGAATGATTAAATATTGAAGAAACCATCTTCTAGAAATATTCAAATGTGTTCTTTTTTTGAAGTCAGAGCCATTCATCAGTCATAGAACAGTTTGTCTGAAAATGTATGTAACATTGTATGACAAGCTGATCTAAGTTTCATAAGCGACGTTGTTTTTAAAATGGCATGGATCCTTTTAATCTGCAGTCAAAGGCCGGCTTTTAATGGACTGTGCTAGATCTTTCACCAGTCTAAGAAGAACATTGTTTAACCCAGTCATGCGAAGAACCGCATAGGGAATATAGGGGCAGTACCTGTGTTGTACCACAAGATGGCGAGACTGGTTCGTAAACTAGGGTCTCTTCCCGTTCAGTTGTAGTGGGCAGAGGTTGGTGCACGTTATCATCCTCCTCTACTGCACCGGAGTGTGGTCCTGTTTGCTAATGAGCGGAACCCTATCGCCCCCACCTCTGCGAAACCCCGTGCACACACACCTCCCCAGCATTTTTAAAACCAGCAATCCCTCTGTGACGCATTCACTTTCCTGCCTCCGTCTCTCCTTGTCTCTCCTGTAATTCCCCCCACACCCAATCATTGTTGCATGTTCCATGAAGCTGTTTCATTCCTCAACATTACTGTTTTATGCAACCATTGTGTGTATCAAACATACGAATCGATCTGATTCTGGACAACGGTGCATCCCACCCAATCTGGTACTGTGCATATCATGCCATTGGGCCATTTATAATACGGCATGTTGTGATAGACATGCCACAGTATCTTTAGTTGTAATAAGATTCGAAAGCTGTTGTTTAAAGGGTTCATTTCAGCTCTTTCAAAAATTTGTGTGTAAACCAATGTTTTTCACATTGCTGTCCAATCCAAAAGGATATTCACATGTGTTTGCATCCTAGCTAGCAACCGATTCTTGTCAGACTAAGGTATGTGTAAACATGCTGTCTGTGTCAGTGCATGTGTGCGAGTCTAACTAGGCTATGTGACAACACAAGCGCTGCTGTCCACTCAGATGACATCCCCGCTTGCGTGTCGCACATCCGCCGGCGGCACTTCTGATCTCAGGCGCGTACAGCAAGGTGACATCCGGCAGCTACGAGACCCCCTGCCACCTGATCCATGTCTACACGCAGACCCAAGCAGCAGCGAGACACCGTAGGACATCAGTCAAGCCTTCCGCGTATCACACACACACACACACACACGCATCCGCATCCAGCCACGCCAGATTACAGGACGTGTGATGAGAAGGCGTCGCTGGCCGCAGAGCTGCGTGATGAGAGCCTGTGGCTACAGTATCACATTAGCACAGTCAAGGTGAGGGCGACACCCGCGAAGTCACAAACAAGCGCTCTCTCACGCCCGCTAGCTGGAGACCCCGACCGAAGAGTCCCTGTGTGCGCAACGGCTTAATAATGCGTAGTGCGAGCCCGTGCGCCAGGAGCGCTCCACGAGTTCTCCCCCGCTGAACACTAAGCGCTGTCTGCCGAGGCAGATGAATAATTGAATGCAGTCTGAAGTTCGGATGCAACGTGTCCAGACTGCAGAGCAGCTTCGGGCCTTTGCGAGCCCAGCCGACGCATGTGATAAGGGAGGAGAGAGCAGGGTGAGGGGGTTGGGGCCGATTGAGATTGGGATGGGGATTGGAAGGGGTGTGGGGAGTCAATCTGGTTTGGTCTTTCGTATTTCTCTCTTTTTTTAACCTCTGCAGTAGTTCCTCCACTCTCCACTACACTTCTCTCATTTTCTCTTACTCTTTCTCTCGCTTCCACTCTTTCATGTTCTTCCTCTCTGTCTCCTTCTCTCTCTCTCTCTCTCTCTCTCTGTACCCGTGTATCGCTCCAGCCGGCAACCAGGGGGAGGAGGAGATGCTGATGGTGGGGGTGTTGCTATGGCAACGCAGACCTGCCAAGGACCACGGAGCCGCACGGTATTGGAATGAAATTGGTGTGTGTGTGTGTGTGTGTTTGAACGGGGGGATATTGGGAGCAGAACAGCACAACACCAATTGTGTGAATGTCATTAACTGTTTTTGGGGGGGTATTTTTTGAATTGCTTTTCCGTTTTTATGTGACTTTATTTTGTAAAGCAGAAAAGACACAAAGCCGTTTTTTTTCCACAGGAATACTCCTTCTCCATGCCTGTCTCTCCTTTTGTTCCTGTGTCGGTGTTGTCTGTCCTGGCCAGGCTGTGCAGGTGATGATAACACAGCATAGCTAGCTGACATTGTGGGGAGCCCTAATTTCGCTCCTGGAGGTGTCAATGCTTAATCTTCTCTCCTGAAATTAATGACCGTCTTAAGTGATTCAATTGAATTGAATAGGATACAGATAGATGTTTAATTGAGTGGGTATTTCTGATGTAGTTGCTGTATTTCTCTATCCCTTGCTTATAGCTCTGTTCTTTGTTATTTTAATCGTTCTTATCAGCAACCTCTCTCCACTCTGTCATTGAACACAGTGTAGGTAGCGGGGAGCACTGATTCTCTCCCTGGTATGGCAGTGCTTCATCTTCTCTGCTGAAATGAATGACTGTATGGGTGACTCTCTTTCTCCCAGCCAAACTGTCTTCCCAGGTAGAAGGTGACTCAGGCCCAGATGTGGCCCTGACTTGGCACGAATGCGGCAGATCCTCGCCACATCAGGGCCCAGTTCGGTTCCAAAGTCGTCCGCAGTTGGTGAGGTGGGCTGGCGTTGCAAGCCTCTTACCGCACCAGAAGCATGAGTGCATACTAATGCCTTAAGCGTGACGCATCCTCCCACCTTCTCCAAGGTGTGTCAGAGAGACGGATGCATCCAGCTTCGTGCCCACAGCAGCTCCTGCAATTATTAAAGAGAGAGAAAAATCAAACTGATATTAATCTGGAAACTCATCCACTGTGACTGTGTTGCACTGCCTGGGTTGCCTGCTCTTCCCTTGCTGGTGTTTCTGTTCCCAGCATCCGCGTTTAATTATTAACAGATTCTGATAAGAATATGCATGATATGTGAACAGATTTTTTTTCACCCCCTCCTCGCTTTTGGAATGCGCTGGTAATGTTTCCGTTTGATCAAAGGGAGGCGAGAATTTTCTTGGCATTTCAGGAGGATGGTGTGGTGGTGTTGGGTGGTGTGGGGATGGTGTGTGTGGGGAGAGAAGGGGGGGGGGGGGGTAAACTGAGAGGGATCTGTTGCTATGCGCTTGCAGACACAGTCAAGTTCGGCATATGTTATGAAAGCAGCCTCTTTTCAGCCAGTCTCCATGGCAACCACAATGCCACCCCCCCAAACACACACACACACACACACACACACACACACACACACACACACACACACTTCCATCTCCCCAACATCCCCCCTCCCCTCTTCAGTCCTCTTGGCCATCATCCTTTCACCCTTCTTCACTGTGGTCCTCTGCTCTGCTGTATAAGTGATGCTCTCTCGCTCTCGCTCTCGCTCTCGCTCTCTCTCTATCTCTCTCTCTCTCTCTCCCTCTCTCTCCTTCTCCCTCTCTCTTACTCTCTCTCTCACTCTCCAGAGGTGAAGGCTAGTGTGTGTGTGTCGTTTGGCCGCTGGCCTCACACGCAATGTTCTCTCTCTCTCTCTCTTTCTCTCTCTCTGTCTCTCCTCTCTCTCTCTGTCTCTCTTTCATCCCGTCCATGCTTTTAAAGATGTAGGGAGACAGCGGCATGGCGTCCCAGCAGTGAGAAATGCACAGAGACAGGTTGCAAGAGTCTAAGTCCGCTGCCTGACCTTGATGGTGACGGTAGAGAGAGGGGGGGAGGTAAAGTAGAGAGAGAGGGAGTGAGAGGTAAATTAGAGAGAGAGGGGGAGAGAGGTAAATTAGAGAAAGGGGGGAGGCAGGTAGAGAGAGACGGAGAGAGAGAGGTAAAGTAGAGAGAGAGGGAGGGAGAGAGGTACAGTAGAAAGAGAGGGGGAAAGAGAGGTAAAGTACAGAGAGAGGGAGGGAGAGAGGTAAAGTAGGGCGAGAGAGAGAGGTAAGGTAGAGAGAGAGGGGGGGAAGGTAAAGTAGAGTGAGGGGGAAGAGAGGTAAAGTAGAGAGGTCTAATAGCATTAAGTCAGAGCTGCTCTGCTGATGCCTGTGCTGATGCTTGTGCTTGGGCTCCTTTTAGGTTCCAAAAACTGCAGTTGCCTCCGGTCCAGATCCGGCCCTTATCTGGCAGGAATCCATGCCAGAGATTACCCGCTATCTGACTGATTTGGTGATTTGAACATTTAATACACGTGTAATTAAATGGTTTTGGTCTGTTGCTATTCCCCGGCCATCACTTATCTTCCATTAGCTGAGTTGTTTTAGAGCTTGAATATATAATGATAGTTCATGAGACTACTTGTGGAAGGTTTTTTTTTGCAGTGAATCACACAGTTGCATCCTGTTGCTGGAGGGCAGTACTACCACTGAATATCATTTGTGGAGATTCCCCCTCTTAATGTGTCTCCATTACTATAGTCTCTAAAGCTTCGTCCAAACTGCTCTCTGGATGCTTTGAATGCCTCACCAAATGGTGTCCCTCATGACTCCCTGTCATTGCAGTCGTGTGTTGGGAGACTTGTGTGTGTGTGTACGTTTGTGTATGTTTGTGTATGGCGTATGTCAGTGTGTATGTGTGGGTTGCTTTGGGAAAAACTCGCTCAGCTCCACGGGTTGTGGAAAGAGGTCCAGAATCCCTTGGGCCAGTTCCTTCATTTTGTTTCGGGGGACAGGACCCAGCAGGCCCGGACGTGGACTGCCACGTCACCCCTCTAGGACGGGAGTGCCAGCAGCCGTGCCAGCGCCCCCACTGGGCCTCCATCTGCTCCAGGGCAGCCTGGCCCATCGAGCTCCTCGCTGCCCAGTACACAGTGTCAATGTCTTCACAACACCTCTCCGTCTCCTGTCTGTCTCTCCCTCTCTCTCTGTTTTATACACACCTATCTTTTTTTCTTTCTGTTCGTCCTTCTTATTGTTGATAGCTGACATCTTTACTCGAAGTTTCCTCCTCCCTCTCGGTTCCTCCCTTTTACTCTCGTTGTCTCTTCATTTCTCCCTCTCTCTCTCTCTCTCTCTCTCTGTCTATCGCCTCTTCCTGTCTGGGTGGGCTTCATGAATTGGGTTGGGTAGCCTGGAAATGGGTCGGTGGGGAGGGGGTGGGGCACCTTTGAGGTAGCGGCTAGCAGATTCCCACCGGATCTGGACCAGAACTGGGCCAGGTCCAACCAAGAGTCCGTCCCTCTCTGGATCTTTCTACCCTCTATGTTCTCTCCTTTTTAATTAAATTGTTTCTCTAAACCTTTACCTTCCCCTTGGATTTTCCGTTTGCACTTATTTATGGAAAGCACTGTGAATTGCCTCTGTGTTCCAAATGTGCTTTAGAAATAAACGTGCCTTGCCTTGCCTCTCTGGATCTTTCTACCCTCACTGGGCCTGTCTGATTTCACCTCCATGGAGCTGTCTGTCATTTTTCAGCCGGCTGGGTCCCGAGACTATGGCCTCTCTCTCTCTCCCCAAGGTTTGGGTCTGAGATGAATGCGAGCTCAGATGAAGTGACTATAAAAAACTCAACCGAGGCCAAACTGAGTTTAATCGGGTCATTTGGCAGCCGAAGCTCCTCCAGAATTCACTGGCATGTGATTACACATTTCAGAAGAAGGCTGTTGTCTCCCCAAGCAGTTGCTGGGGAAAATAGCAAAATAGTTATTTGACAATTAATAACATGGTGCAGGATCAAACACAAATCATATTCAGAATTGGATACATTTTGTTCTGCGATTCTGCAAGAAGAAAAAAATGACGGTAGATTTCCTTATCACTAGGCTGAGCTGTGGAGCTGAAGAACTGAAACTACTAAAAGATTTGAGTAGATTTATGCTGTGGGCCCGTTTTAGCTAGGCATGCTGTATTTTTATGAGCAAGAGGTTGCAGTTGGATCTCTGTTTTAATCTTTCCCAGATTTAGAACAGGTGAGAGAATGTAGCTAATAACCCAATGGTGGTCTTTTACAATTACGTTGAGCGTATGCCTGTATGCATTACTCTGTAATTACTAATCCCCTGCGTTATCTCCTCTCCACCCCCTTTCTCTTTCTGTGTGTGTGTGTGTGTGCGTGCGTGTCTGATGCATGCACGTGTGAGTGTGTGTGTGTGTGCCAGCAGTACAACAGGAACAAAAATATTTTAAAACATCCTGGAGCCCACACAGACATACAATGCACTTTTAAGTGTGTGTGTGTGTGTGTGTGTGTGTGTGTGTGTGTGTGTGTGTGTGTGTACAACTACCTCGTCACCAAACTCTCTATATGACTAAAGTGCAGCTGGAATTACAGCGTGTACACAGACAGTGTGTGCGTGTGCGTGTGCGTGTGCGTGTGCGTGTGTGTGTGTCTGTGTGTGTTTGTGTTTTTGTTTGTATTTGTGCGCTTGAGCGTGTGCATGCGTGCGTTTCAGTGGGGATTTGGGTACTTTTTTGATTATGCACATTTGTATGTAGGTGGTTTGCCAGGCAGCTCAGGGCTCTGTCTCTCGGGTGCTGATGAGATTAATCTGAGCTCCTGAAATTGCTTTTCAGGGTCAGACACTCGCCATGGTGACCACCAGCAGCCATGATGAGGGACACTCACCTGCACTCCCATCCTCTCCCCCCCGGGCTGCCCTGTCTCTCACCCTGCCACCATCTCTCTATCATCTGTCCTTGTTTTTATACCCATTCTCTTGGCAGCTACCATCAAAAGTGTACCAGTGCGCAAGTCTCCCGTCAGTATGCGGAACTGCCAAGGTAGCCATCTGCGATGTTCAGACAAGGTCAAGCACTAATTAATTCCATGAGGTTATCGGACCATATGGGTTTCCCCCCAAACCACTCAATTAATTCGCAACAGGTTAGAACTTCCTGTAAAGCTTTTCTGTGCTATGACCCTCATTAAATAAATGGTAAACGCTCTCTCTTACAGTTGTCTCTTATTCCAGAACATTCTCTCTACTTCTATACTCTGAGCCACATGCGTAAAGGCCTTCAGGTGCTGTTACTGGGCAGGTGCTAAGCATTGGTTCCATCACTCACAGGAGTCATACAAACATCTTGTTCACCTCAGGTTGCTCATATGGGCATACCAACATGCACAGGTGATGTATGTGTCCCAGCCTCAGTGGAGAAGCAAGAACATTTACATAATATATAACATCACGCACTTGTCAGACTGGTACAAAGCGTTTCATAACACTTCTGAACTGAATTCCTTTTATTGCTCCTTTACCCTTTTCTGCTTTTCCAAACTCCTCTATGCCCTATCCCTCTCTCCTTTTCTCTCTCCCTCTCTCTCTCCCTCTCTCCTTCTCTCTCTCTCACTCTCTCCCCCTCACATTATCTATCTCTACCTGTATGTCTCTCTCTCCCTCTCTTTCTCCCCCTCTCCTTCTCTCTCTCTCCCCCTCACATTATCTCTCTTTCCCTCTATCTCTCACTTTCCCTCTCTTTCTCTCTCTTTCTCTTCCTCCCCTGTCGCTCCACTCCTCCTTTGGGCAGGGGCGCTCTGTCACAACTAAGGTGCTGGAGAGGCAGGACCAGGGTTCACCAGGAACGACACATTCTGTCAGCGCTCTTCTTCTGTTTTTGTTTTTCTCTTCCTGAAGCCTTAAAAAAGATGGAGACGCCGCCTGAGGGCCCGTGGGGATCGCTGGACGACAGCCGTACTTGTACCCCCCCCCCCCCGCCCAACACAAACACACACAAACCCCCAAGGAGAGAGGGTGACGAGGTTAGATCTAGAATAGCTTCTGTTTCAGACGGTAGACAGCAGTGGTGGAAAGGGCACGCAGGCTTAATCTTACTCTTTTTTTCACATGACATAGATGCCTTAATCCTGGAATATGAATTTTGTTCAGGATGTTTTAGGATGTTGTTGAGACTTAGGCTATGTCATTATGGCAAGTGCACACTGACGTAAATCCTGTTAATGATCCTTATAGTTGAGTTCAAACTGTGTAACAAGTTCACACATATTGCGAAATGGAAAGATTAATGAGAGACTGATAAGTACAGTACTAACATATTTGCACATAGAACAGGTAAACAAAACCTTCTCTCACATTCAGATCAATCAGGTATTCATGCTGTTGGAAACAGCATTTATAGAACATTATACATCCAAACAAATTGGGTTCTTTTTCTTTTTGTTCTTGCAGCACTGCATTGCCTATGGGTGATAAGATATGTTGTATAAGGACCTCATCAGCATTCAAACTGTTGGATTCTGAGATGCCTAATTAGTGTCCTACTACCTGACCCAATTTGCTGCTTCCCTAACCTACATGAAGTATGTTATCAAAGACTCCTCACGGAGTTAGCCTAGGTTAGGGGACCATTTTCAGACTCTCTCTCTCTCTCTCTCTCTCTCTCTCTCTCTCTCTCTCTCACACACACTAACACACACACACACACACACACACACACACACACACACACACACACACACACACACACACACACACACACACACACACACTTTAACACACACAGAGGCACACTTGCGCACATACACTCACACACACACACACACAGATACTGACAATTCTCACAAACTTCGCTTGTTGGCCTTGATCATTTCCAAGCGCAGGTATGGGAAGGAACACACAACTCTGCTTCGACGCAGACACACACACACACACACACACACACACACACACACACACACACACACACACACACACACTTCCAAGTAGGCCAGGGCAGCCCAATTATAGAGGCTGATATAAATGACAGTCCGAGGCCCACATTAGTTCCAGCGCCCGCTCTGCTTTACACGCCGCAGACGAGCATTGCATCATCCCAGCCAGCACCTGCTTCTCTTTCCCACGCCAGTAAGTTACGCTTTCGCCACGAAGAAGGAAAAGAAAAAAGAAAAGAAAAAGAAAAGAAAGTTGTTTGGGGAAAAATACAGGCAGCCTAGTTTGGATTTCATTTGGATACGGTAGAAAAACGTGTTTATTAAAGCATCTGCTGAAGAACAGGAACAGAAAAAAGAAAACAAAAATAAACAAACAAAGAAAAACAACTCCTGCAGGATTGCAGAACAAATAACATGTACCATAAAATTGATAAAAGAAACCACTGTACAGGCTACAGTGTTTTTAAATCACAGCTTTTTGCATTGCAACTTTTATCTTATTATTTTCTTTTATTAGATTTATACACTTAGTAAAACATTCATTGGATTTAAAATACCCTTTTTTTGAATAGTATGAACAGTAGTAGATTTAATCTCTGTTGTTAGTTAGAAATCTTATAACAAGAGGTAAAAAGAAAACATAGAAAACTATTACAATCATTTTCAGAATTTTGCTTATCAGACTGGTATAAATTAAAAACCTTATCTTTAAATAAAGAAAATAAATCATTAATAAATAAATATTTTGGTCTGCTTGGGCAAATAAATATCTACCAAACTTTTCAGCATTATCACAAGACTATTCCCGCTCGCTAGGATTATCCCGTAAATAACAGCCCATCATTTAACGTTTTGTTGCTCTGCTGAACAGCCGCAAAGGCGAGGTGCAGTCTTGTCTCTTTGGACACACTCCGCATGGTAGGTCTCTTTGGACACACTCCGCATGGTAGGTATTAGTGCTTCTAAAGCTGCTGGGAAAAGGATTTAACCATAGTAACTAGGGAGCGCGGAGAGAGAGATGTCGGGCCTGTGCAAGGTGCCAAAAGTGGACAAAACATGGGGAGACTGCAGCACACTCACTGCAGTACACACTTCATTTATGTACTGCATTTATACTCGCTCACTTAAGTTGCTCTGAAGGGGAAAAAAAGAGGCCACATACTTAATGTCGGAAGCAATTTTCTGAATAACAAACTGATTTCTTGTTGTAGACAGTCGCTTTTTACTGGTTTGTGAGTCTCGCTTTGGTAACATGAGCAGAGATGAAATACCATTTTTAGAGATGTTCCATCGGTTTGAATGCTCAGTAAATCAGTTCCATAAGCAGGCAGTAAACTAGTGATAAATAGCTAACACATCACCGATGAGGGAATGGAAGAAAAAGCTTGACCACATTGTGTGAGTGAGCCTAGCCAATGCCGAGCACGGTCCAGACAGCAACTCAGTCTGGAACGGTCCTGAAGGAGGCAGATCTGCGCCAGACCTGGGCCAGAACTGGGCCAGAACCGGATCAGATTCAAATGTGCTAACCAGGGAGAAACCCCACTGCCACATTTAGTACTAGACTGCCGCTAGTCTTATTCACTTCATAAGTGAATATAGCGTTGACCAGAGGTTAGAAACTAGGGCAATGACTGTCATAGTTTCCTAAATTAGTTCAGCAAGTGCTCCTGTCCAGACTTGAGTAATACAAATATCTTAACATAATCATCTCATTCACAGTTTAAATAATCAATTTGATTAACTCCCATTCATTTCATCTCATCCAAACCCAGAAAAAATAAATATACATCAGAGAAAAAAAAGGTTCTTTGCTACATTTCATTGTCATGATCAGAAATAGTCTTCCCAGGGGGAGGAAAGAGATTGGCCCTCCAGCCCTTTATAAAGCCATGACACATTTATTCCTCCTGTTTTCATCTGCACCTCTTTCCTGGTGGGATATGATTGGTATGCGGAGAGGAAGGCAGAGCCAGTGATTTGCTAGCAGGGGTTCAATAAGGCCTCATTTTCAGCAAGTGCTTTAGCTGGGATTAGCTTCTTGTGTTTTTTTCAGATTCAAAACATCTGCTGTTTGCTCTTGCAAATGAACAGAACAGAACCCCCCCCAATCAGCAGGCTGGTGCATGGGCTCAGATTGGGGCCATCGACTGGGGTCGTTGGGTTTGGGAGGGAGGGGATCCTTGGGGAAGGGTGGGTGGGACTGGGGCAAATGTTGGCATAAAAGATGCTATAAATTGAATACTGGTACAGTGGATGCAGACAGAACGGGAAGCGACTGATCACCGTGAAGCTAATGTTGTCTCTACCCTCCCCCCCCCCCAAAAAAACCCCGATGACGCATCATGCGGCAACCAGTAGCCGCCACAAATAATCTCCCGTCCCCTAATCTTCACACTCTACAAACCAAAAATGACATTGCTTTGGATGACAAAAAAAGGGCGGTGATTGTTTTCCTGTTTCCTGCCCTTTGCGCTTGCTGTTGCTTCTGTCTTGCCATGGCACCTCAAGCCTCTTTGAGATGGTAGCTGGTGATTATGTCGACTGTTCTCTTATCTAGGCCAGTGCATGAGAGGGGGAGAACCAGCCTCCTTTGAAGTTACAGCATAAGCCTCCACTGTAAAGCGTCTGGCAGGGGGCGGTAGGGTGGGAAGGAGGAGAGGAAGGAGTGTGTGTGTGTGTGTGTGTGTCTGTGTGTATACGTGTGATGTTAGTGATCTCTGCTCACATCTGCACCCCAAGTTAGAGCTCCGGGGAACCAGAGGATAGGCTCTCATCTTCTCCCTTACCCCATGCCGCAGCGCCTCTTTCTCGGGGAGAGTAAAGGAGCAGGGATGAGCGGGGTTAAGCCCGAAGAAACAGCTTCTGGGAGACAAAGAGCTGATGCTATTGGACTTTATATGAGTGCGGAGCCGGATCGGAGATGGGGGAGATGGAAATCAATTTTTGCCCTCCGGGTGGGAAAGGGGGACAATTAACAGGATTGATGTAGCAGCATTACCCAGCTGTGGCTGTCGCCACAACCACAGTAGTAAGAGAGGTGAGAAAGAGAGAGAGAGAGAGGGGGGGGGGGGGGGGGAGGGAGATGGAGAGAGAGTTTAAAAGAGAGTGAGAAGAGAGAGATAAAGAGAGAGTTGTAAAGAGCCTGAGAAGAGGGAGAGAGAGTTGAAGACGGAGAGAGGGAGAGGGAGAGAGATTGACCCAGTTAGTGGTTATGTATAGTCCTATAAGGAAGTCTCTTATGGCGTTGACGTTGATAATGAGCTCAGACCACCACATCTTTGATGCTCATACCCCATTGATTATGTTCCCGTAGAGTGTGCGGATGCACAGATTCATCTACACACAGGAGATCTGCTTGTGTGTGCAGAACTTGAGGGTATAAACGTTTAAATACTTTTGATCATGTCTCAGATCGCGCTGTCAATCTCTGGCCTATATATCAACCCGCTTTTTCTGCCTTTGAGCACAACAAATAGGAACCTTGATTTAGCTTTGAGCGACTGTCACAAGCTCTTTGTCCCAGTGGGACAGGCCTTCTATCCAGGTAACCAGGGAGAATATGACTGAACAGCCATATTTGTGAAGAGACTTGATTCATATGGGAACATTAATGCTGTTAAAGAGGATAGCTGTTACCACATAAGCAGTATATATGTCACTGTGCATGCCGTGCAGAGCAAAACATGTGAATCAGTTTTTTTGGCTTCGAATGCTTTTGGAGGCGTTTCTTCAGGATGGATGGCAGGTTTGTGGCATGACTTCCTGAAACCATGAAGTGAATAGTCCCGCCCTCCCCTCCAGGCCCAGCACTGGGGTCAAAACACCATTGGCTGACACACACACAAGAGCTTGACTGACCTATGTGACATGTCAATCTTTGGTGAGTTCTGATTGGCTGTGGAGACATGTCAGGAGGTGGAAGTGATTGTGGTGGTGTACAAGGAAAGTGTGGGTGAATGAAATGGTGGAGGACAAGTAAACATCTACAACTTCATCATGTTTACAGGAAATCAAACACCTTTCCACCTATGATTACTAAACCACCAGAAAACAAGTGGTCTTACTTAAGATCTCACTAGTGATCGCTGCTTCTTCCCTGCATTAAAAATAACCCCTGAAAACTCATGCATATTTAGATGTTACATCACCACCACCACGTAAAGTCATTGACAGTTGCTAGTTAACTTACCTCAGTTGTACCGTAAGGACTGTTCATGCAAACCAAAGTGTTTTACCAATGTGTTGTATTTCTCTGCAACACCTCATGTAATAAACAGGCCAACAGTTACATGGACCCTAGGTGTTAAGACTTACAGTACCTCCCTGATAAGTATATGATAGATTTATTTTCCCCCATCACCATATACAAATATCAACAAAATCTGTACAAATTCGGCAATCACAGACCTGAGGATGGGATGTGTCCAGTACCTCCCTGGATGGCAGCTAACTCGAGAACGGGTCTGGCCCAGAACTCGCTAGAGAACCGGGCCAGACCCGTTCCAGGGATCGCTGGTATCCAGGCTCTTTCAAGTAGGTGACATAAACAGTGACACCACCATTGGGATTTTATTACTGGCATCTAAATGTTGCACTAACTTTACATCGTACCATTCATTTTTTAACAGTTTTCAAAAAATGGAATTCATAGCAAATAAAAAATAGTCACATGCAATGTTTCAAAATGCGTCATCATTACATTATTTTCAATTTCACATAAAAAGAGGAATTAAAATCACTTCATATTTAATCGTAATTAAAGTTCTTTTTCTTTTCATACACCTACACATTCTTGCAACAGCGTTGGTCTCGTTTGGGTTGTAAACATATCCGCTTTAGCTCGCTCCTTTTAGTCGGATGCATATCATTCCTTCGAAGACTCGATTGGCAATCAAACATTGTGAAACTGTCTTTGGGCTCCTCTGGCGTTAAGTGGGAAAAACATGGATCGATAGCTGCGATATGCAGAAGAAGGTAGATAAAGAATAATACCCTGAGTATTACTGCACTGTGGTTGTTTTTCACCTTTGTGTTTCTCTTCTTAAAATCTTTTTATTTTTTTGTCTAAGTTGTTCACTAGGATTATGTTTCAGATAGGAACTTTTGATCATAGCATTTCCTTCTGCTGAGTAGAAAAAAGGATGATTGGAGTGTTATGAAGAAGCAGGTTGACTAGCAACCTGACTCCTTGCCAGGACAGCACCTAACTCTGGGTCAAATCTAGCCCATAATCCGGGCCTAGTCCGGTCCAGAGTCAGCTGCGGTCCGAGCCACTTTTGAGATATGGAGACAGAGTTAATGTGGTTCTGATCGAGTAGTATGTTATCGATGGAGAACATCACATGGCGTGAAGAGTGCAGTGGCAATGACTCGACGGGGGTAAGGTAGTGGTGGAGAGTGATTGACAGGAGAAAAGGAGGGTTTTTTTTTAAGGGGTAGGGGGAGGGTTGAAGGAGGTTATGGACAGTCAGAGCTGACTCAGGCCACACGATGGGATACCCAGCTATAACAGCAGCAGGTTCCATTGGGAAAATGGAGACCCAACAGGTTTTAGCTTTTAGGTGGACACTGGACAGAATACCCTCCAACCCGCGCTCTTTGCAGTGGTTCCATATGCACTCACACACACAGTCACTCACTCACACACACACACTTACTCAGACACACACTTACTCAGACACACACACACACACACACACACCCAGGCACACGTACACACACAGACAGACAGACAAACACACACACACACACACGCACACACCCATGCACTCACACAGAATGGCCCCCTTCCCAAGAGCACATGGTTTCAGGCACAAACTTGCAATGTGTTACTTGGATGAGACTGAGTGCAGTGAGGAGGTGAGGAAAAAGACAACAGAAGACAGGTGATGCTAAAATGAACATTTATAATGACTGTTGTTGCGGTCGGAAAATAATAATCCTTAAAAAAAACTATTTCATATATATTAGCACTAAATTGCCGACTTCACTGGTAATCCACAAGTCAAGAAACACAACTCACTAATTTTTTTCTTTTTTTTTTACAAACACAACGCTACAATAACATTAAATATTCAATACTCTTTAAGTCAGTTAATGAAGGGTGTTAAAAAAACCACTAAAATACTAAAAAAACAAAAACAATAATTCATCTTTCCAGTCATTCCCTTTCCTAGTTGTTGTTGTCATTTATTAATAGTGTATAGTAGTAGGTTGTAAATAAATAGCTTGAGGTGTTTGCTGGAGAGAGGGCCGGCAGCATAAAAAGCTGCATGTGGAGCTATGAGCACTGTGGCAATGTGGACGCGTTTGTACCAGCTATCATCTCACCGAAGCATTCACTCAATGGCAGAATCAGTGACTGGATTCTAGAAGCCCCAAACAATTCCATATTCCAAATCCATTTCCGTTATGGTTTAATAACATGCCAGCCCAGATAGCCAATGATTCTAGAACAACACCGGATGTGGTCCACGTCTGGGCCAGATCTGAACTAGTCAGCCGATGCTATCTGGAAGCTTTGACTGGCTATCTACTACCCCTTTATCTGGATAGCAGAGGCTTTATTGCGCAAGGAGTGTGCGTCAGTCACTTCCTCCAAAGGTTGTTTAGAGGGCTCTGGATGACTGCGGTCAGACTAGCGCTTCCTCTACGTGATGGTGGTGGTCTAGTTCTACCATGCATCTTCAGGCACAGAAGTGACAGACCCAGCTCTGAGGCTCTAGGAAAGGTTAGCAGTCACAATGGATTGGAGTGGATGGAGACTGCTGCTGGTGTGTGTGTGTATGTGTGTGTGTGTGTGTGTTTTCGTTCTCTTCTTTTTGGCGTTGCACATGCCTGTGACAGCAAAAGCAGTTCACCCCCCCACCATCGCTCCCCCCAAATCAGCCACATGGTGTTTGTGATGTGATGCCTGTGGATGCCGGGTGAGGAAGTGACGTGGTAATGTCTGATATGATCCCAGTGCAGTCGTCAGCCTCATTCAGGCAATGAGCAGGTGGAATCAGGTGAGAAAGCTCTGTCTGTCTGTCTGGCTGCTGGCTCTCTTTGCTAGTTCCACAAAGCACATTTTTATGCTACCGGCCCCATTCTGTTTATCACACTTCTCTTTACAGTTCAACAAAACCTGACAAAAATATTTACAATGAGAGAAAAATGAAGTTATGGAGAAACAGTTTATGCAATCCGTCTGTGCACTTAAGTATTTTTTTTCCCTTAAACTTTTTTTTAAATTATTTTTTTTTAATTCTTTATCTTTGATAATGACCCAATGATGAGGAACAACAAAAAACAAAAAAAGAAAGCAAGAAAGAAAGAAAGAAATCCAATCTTATCAACTAGAATTGCACAGTCTCACAGAGGTTTGGTGATGGAATGGAGATTTTTGAGTCCAAACAGCTGAATGAACATAGAAGGGGAGGAAGAAGGCCATTATAAAGTTCATGGAGGGGTGAGAGTTCAGAGTTCAGAAGACAGGAGATGACTGCACGGCGGACGGTTACACTCCTCACACCTTTTTTTTTATTTTTTTTTTATTTTGAGTGTGTGTTTAATGGCAAAGAAACAAGAAAATAAATAGTCATTGGATAGATGGATTTTGTTTTGAGTGTGTATCTTTCCCATCAAAATCAAATGAAGAGACTTAGAGGTGGGGGGGTGAGGGGGGGCAGGGGGGGTGTTGAGTGACAGGTGCCCCCAGCAGTATGGCACACAATCAATGATGTCCTGGAGGCTGAAGAGATGGCAGAGGATTAGGAAAAAAGCAGTTTATGAGAGGTAGCCAGCCTTTGCTTGTTTGTTTGCTTGTTTGCTTGCTCTTTTTTCACTATTACAACCGTGGCTACGGTTAATCCAGTGGGGAGGGGGGAGGATTTCTTTTGTTTGTTTGTTTTTTTGGGGGAGGGGGGTGGATGCAGAGGCGTCATGACTGACATCATGTTATGGAGGGACATGCTGGCTTCATGAGGGCGGTCCAATGCGGATGTCCAACATACAAGAAAACTCAAAAAACTTTTGGAATGGTTCTGTTTGTTTCGTTTGGCACTCAGGAGAGGGTGTGGGGAAGAGAGAGGCAGGGCAGAAGTGTTTGGGGTGGAGGGTGGGGTTGGGGGGGGGGGGGTAGTGGTTGGAAAAGAGGGGTAGAAGGGGCAGTGAAAAAGTGCAAAAGGGGGGGCAAAGTGTGCGGAGGGGAGGAGGAGTAAACAGGATATATATGAATGGCATTTTGTTATAGTTGGTCTAGGTTAGAGAGAGAGAGAGCATCATACAAAGCAAAAAACAGGAGAACAAGAACAGGAACAACAACAACAACAACAACAACAGTAACAAAACAAAGAATAAGAGAGCGAGAGAACTGAACAGTGATATGACGTATGCAGTCTAACATAGCTGGTGCTTCGATGGGTGCAAGCTGAAGAGTGACCCTTGACCCCTTCAGACAGAGGAGGAGAGGGTTGGAGAAGAGCAGGGGTGTGTGGCGTGGCGTGGCGTGGGGTGGTGGTGGTGGTGGTGGTGGGAAGGGGAGTGGGGGCTTGTGGGAGGAGGAGGGGGGTGATCAGAAGAGTGTGGAACTCCTGCTGCATACCCACAGAAAAGCAATGACATCTCCAACTCCTGACTACAACAATAAGTTTGCATCCCTCGTCACAATCTCACTCACGCATGCACACACACACAGAAAAAGAGAAAACAAAAGCTAATGAAACCTGCAAGACTGCCAGGCATGGGCACAGGCTCCATCTTTCGGCCTGAAGTATTTAGAAAGACAGCAGAGCTGAACAACAGCAAATTCTCACAATAGTTTCTAATCAAGAATCAACGTTTTCATGCTCTTTTTTCCACTTCTCCACTCTCACTTGTTAAAACATTACATCTCTGTGAAGCTCAGGCAACTGCATCAGACAAACCGTGGACGAAGTGGAAAAATAAAAAAAAAGTAAGAGCGTCTCTCGCCTTGTTTTGGCACATTTACCCCCCACGTTTGTAAGTTAAAACAAACACAGATATGATGAAAATAGTCAACAAGGTGCAGGGGGTATGCGAATAACGAGACAAAACAAACCAAACTCCCCCAAAACAATAAATATGCTCTCGTAACTGGTCAGCTTTGTGAAGTTTTTAACAGCCGTGTTTATGGCATGTGTGCTGTTTTGGGTTTCCTGTGGCCTGTGATCACTTAAAACCACCAATTAGATTTTAGTGTGAATCGTTCCGTACTAAACAAAGAAAGTGTTTCATTAAATTGCACTGCTCTGCGAGCGACTTGGAGAAGCCAATAGATTAACACCAAGAGTTCGTAGTTTAGTTGTCTTCTCCCACCCAATTTGTCTTTTTCGCTTTTAGAGGGTGACCCCAAAAAAGCTCTCCAATTTGGGTAAAACATGAACCAATGTCGAAGCACATTTTAAGAGGAAAAACTCAGGGGAGGCTCGCAAACACAAGCTGAACAGTGGCGGAGAGCATCTCTCAGCCTCGAGCTGACACATTAAAACACCGCACTGTGTAGGTGTGCAGTCCCAAAGATACAGGTAAAAGAAGTATATGTGTGTATGGGGGGGGGGTCTTGTTTTTCAACGCGTGTCAGGCAAAGCAATATAAAGTGCATATTATCATTAAGATAATGCTTCAGATCATGCTTATAGGGTTGCTGATGACAGACAGCTCTACCAGGGCTAGGTACTACAGCCCCGCATGGTCGTGTTTATGGTCATGTTCACACTATGTAGAAATTCATGATCGAAAGAGAGATATGCAAACTTATGCTGAGGTGAGTACATTCATGGACAATATCTGGGTTTTAGTGTTCAAAAACAGTAGTTTCAAACCCATTTTCTTCAAACAGTTCATAAACAGCTATAGAGAAAGATAAATAAACTGTTTTTAAAAAAATAATAAAAAAACACGGATATTAGTTATTATTATATTTGTTCAAATGTTCAACTCATGTCTAATGGTATTAATGCATTAACAACCGTGTTTTCAGGAAACACTGCCACTTCTCGGATCTATGTTAGTGTTTAGATTTGATGGATTACTGTACCTCCCAGCTTGGGTTTAGCAAAAACAATGTTTTGGAAAGAAAATCTCTTAAAAGTAATTTGAAACGCTCTACCCTTGTTGGCATGCAAAAATTTGTCTTCAAAATGAACAACACACACTGCCTAATCATCTTTTTTTTTTGTATGATTTTTCAATCTTTGTCTTTTTTTAAAGTTTGTTTTCTTCACGCTTCACTGTGAGATCATGCAATATAGACGTGCAAAAAAGATAACATCTATTTCCACAAAATACAATTTCAGAACTATAAAATGCTGTATTAAGAATGCTGATAAATTATTCGACTTAAACCATGCAAACCTAACTACATGGCAGTCCTTCCGTCCCGATACTTTAGCAATCATGCTAGCTAGCACTGAACGCCGTTGTTTGGCTAACAAGATGGCTACCCTCTCTCTACTGATTGCTTGGGGGGAGCAAAAACTTACAACTAAACAGCAATTATGTTAATCAAACTCTTATTAGTTGAAAAAGACAACTGATACTTCTGAATTCCCCTTCTAATCAACTTACAAATGTGGTTCATTTGGCACTTTTCACATTTTCTTACAAAAGTTAGTTCAATCTAATGGTTAAATCACACATTTACAGGTTCAGGATCTGTAAATAGCTATTTTGGCACAGGTTAATTAATCCGTTTTATTATTACAGTTACCTTTATTAGTATGCAATATGAATTACATCTCTCGGAACTAGAACATCCTTCTAAATGTTGAGTCAGATATGTTTTTTTTTTTACTTCATTTTTAGTACATCACTTATTAAATAGCAGCATCTTCACAAATTAAAAAATATTACATATGTAAACCTATTCAACATCTATGTAAATCCAAAGCTTCTACGACAGACGCAATAAGAAGACAAGACAGGACAACATGCTACTACGAATATTGCTTCCAGTACTCAACACGTGTTGTTCTCCCCTTAAAAAACAAAAAGTGGCCGCCCCATTTCCCCGCTTCTTTAGGGTGCTTTTAGCACTACACATATAAAAATACAAAGCTGTTCCTTGCTATGCTTTGTTGGCACCTAATCTATAGCTGACCATCATATTTTTTTTCACATTTTAATGTCACAGTTGTAATATCCAGTTCTCTGCAAGTCACCAGATCTGTTCCTCTTTTCTTGTTCATTTTCAAAAAATTCTCTCAGGAAATATGTGTGTGTGTGTGTGTGTGTACTATTTGTCATGTTTGTGTTTGTGTGAGTGTGTATACTTTCAGCTGTCTAAGAAAAGAGGCTATGGAGGACATGGTCTTAGTCCCCACATGAATGCAGTCCTTGCTTACTGAACTGCACCTTCTCCTGAAGTCCTAAATACCTATGAAATGTTGGAGGTCAATCCCGAAATCGCATTGCCAAATAAAGACCATTGTTAGTCAGGTTTTAAAAGTGGCATGCTCTCAACTATTTCTTAAACATATCAACTACAGTAAGCATGCTGTTAGATCTCAGTGTATCCTGCTTGAAACCTGAGACACCCCTGTGTGTCACCCCTGTGTTAAGCGTGCGTCTGTGAGTATAGTCTGGAGTGGAGAGTGCATGCTGCCAGTTCGCTAGACCAACCCACTCCGTCCGATCCTGTCAGCCAAACTATTCATCAAGCAACAGGGAATCTTTTGAAACATCTGCAGCCTCCGCCCCAACCAAAGCCTCTCCTCTCCTCTCCTCTATACAAACTGCATTTCCAGACCCTCTTTGTTGTTTTCTGCTGTTGTTTTCTGCTTTCTCGGGTATCATTGTTGATTTGTGGGAGGGCAAACAGTCATGCATTGCGACACCAGACATCCTCACCCATACGGAGATGTGAGAGGGTATCTCAGGATTGATGCGTCAGAATGGGGGGAGGAGGGTGCACAGAGTTACAGAGAAGGACTGGAGTGTGTGTGGTGGTGGGGGGAGGGTGGGAGGTGGTGAGGGGACGTGGATGGCATTAAATGGGAAGAAAGAAGCCTCCTTACCCAATCGGTCGAGATAAACACTCACTGGAGCTCCAAGGGCACTCACTGGCGCTCCAAGGGCAGTGGTGACAGAGAAATTCATAGCTTTTTTTTTTAAAGAGATCAGTGTGGAGAAAGACAGCACCATGTCAGATTCAATTCAATTGAATTATCCCCCCCCCCCCCCCCCGATGACGGTCACTGTTGAATTCCAATCGGACAGAAATGGACTTGATGGGCCACACTACATAAGCAGTCTGGTCAGAGTAAGGGGGGTAAGAATGCTCTTGGCCTAGTCAGGTCCATCACTCATAATCTAAGGTGATTTTGCGCTTTTTTTATGTTTGTTTTTGGCTTTTTGTTCAGCAGGACATGTCAGGGTAGATCTCAGTGTTTGGGAGACTAAACGGGGGCTTGCTGGGCTTGGACTGTTTTGCCACACAAAGTGTCAACCAATGTTAAAAACTGGCTCTGCTGAGCTGGGCAAAAAGACGGCTTTCGCATACGTCAACAGACCCCCTGTCTACATGTTTCGTCGAGGAGAAACATTAATCTCGAGGTGAGCTTCCACATCTTTTCTAGCCTTCTCTCTGGCACAAGCAAGGTTTATGGCCTTTTAATCGCTATCATTTCAAAGATGTACTTCAAGGATCATGATTTGTGATCAAAAGCTGGCTGATGTAAAAAAAAAATCTACAAACAAACAAACAAAAACGTACTTGATGCTATAGAACACATTATCCTAGGAACCCGGTAGACAATCCTCTCAACTGTGCCCCTGACGTTCTGCGGCCAAAACTTGTAACTACCGATGGCTGGCCCCGACTGCGAAGTAAACATTCTCTGTCTCGCTTGTCCTCTGGTAAAGACCTGCCAGGGATGCCTAATTCACCATCCGCCACCTCGTGCCTCCTCATGTTCCCCCCACCATGGGTACATTCCCCTTGATGCCCAAAAAGTCTTTGATACAGGACCCTGCCCTTATTTTCAGTTCATTTTATTTCATTAAAAAAAAATTGGCCCGCATAAACGGCACCCATAATTCACAGTGCATTAAGACGAACTTCAGTGTACTCCGACAGTTTAACAAAAACCTAAAAAAAAAAGATAAAACAAATAAACAAATAAACAAAATAATAACAGCAACAACAAAAAAAAAAGAAAAGAAAGGAGGTTCAGCAGCATGTGCATGTTGCGTAGAGGGGCGTATGCTCGGGGAAACATCTTTCAAAGGATGGAGAGGAGCCCCTGCAGGGTCCCACAGCCAGTGCCAAAAGGCTGGGTGCTTGTTTTCCGAGTCAAATGATATGTTAAAGTTGGAGAAAATACAGCTTTGGACTACTGACCACTCAACTGACCACTCTGACCACAGAGGACAGGGGAACTGCAGGAGCAAGTGACGGTAGGAACCACATCCCTCCCACCTAAAAACAAACCCCATGTTCGTTGCAGTTAATATATTTGTTCTTTGCTCTTTCTGAAAACTTTTAATGTTTGTTCATTGCAGTAGTGCTCGTCCTCAGGAAGTCACAATTTTCAGCCTGAAGCACTTAATCTCCAGAACAAGTTTACTGAGAGAAAAAGCCAACGTCTACTTTCCACTTAGTGTGGACGTCAGGGGAGGGGAGACCTATCCTTCAGGAGATCAGAAGATAAAAAAAAAATAAGAAAACAAACGAGACAAAAGAAAAATACAAAAAAGAAAAACCTGGGGAGCTGAAGTTGAAAGGATATTGCATTTCTTTTTGTTCTTGGTGCAATCAATTTCTAACCGTGCATTCAGAGACTGCACTAATGCCTGTGATATGATCAATATTCTCATTTTGCAGATGTTTGCAATAAGCCTTCTCCTTTCTCATTCCTATATTTAGTCAAGATATGGTGTTTTCCCTTTTTGAGCACCAATTCTAGACATCGGATAGTTTGTTCGTGAGAGTGTGTGTGTGTGAGTGAGTGAGTATGTGAGTGTGTGTGTGTGTGTGTGTGTGTCCTCTCCCTCTGTAATGTCTTGATGCCACAATGGATGCCAGTGTTGGCCCCTGCTTTTTGTTTCTGACTCACCGGTGCCAACAGTGCACTTATCACTGGACTTAAATAAGACATATATTACACTATGACACACACTATTTAATCCACTTAAATAAAAAAACAACTAAATTAAAAAATATTGTCTTTACATTCATGTCAACCTGAATTCACAGATTAAGAATAAAATGAGAATACTTCAGTCCTTATGGGGTGAAATCATATTAATAAATAATGTTGATGGCGATGATAATCTGTGATGATAATAATAATAATAGTAGTAATAATAATAATAATATCCCTTATGCCAGACTGCAAGACCCTGTAGAGAATATGCCACAATCTCTATGCGTTCTGGTGCTACCTTTAGATTCTGACCTGACAAGGTGCATCTCCCGCCCCTTGGCAGGTGTGCATTCCCAAGCAAAGATCTGCCAGGGTCTTAATGCAACCACAACAGAGAGAGTGTGAGAGAGAGAGAGAGAGCGAGAGAGTGGCAGGGAGAAAGAGAGAGAGAGAGAGAGAGAGAGAGAGAGAGAGAGAGAGAGAAACAGACGAATGACAACGCGCACCTGGTCAAATCAGAACCGTATGGAGAGGCGGGAGAAATAGGCAGAGATAGAGAGAGTGAGAGGAAGAGGCCCCTTGTGGAGGAGAGTGTTTTTGGGGCAGCCTCTCCCCTCTCTACGATACACCTGCCACCCCCTCTCCCTCCTCAGCACTCCCAGCCCAGAACTGAGAAGGGGTGGCTGAGAGTGTGTGTGAGGGGGGTGGGCGGGGGGTGGTTGGGGCTTTAGGGACGGGGCAGGGACGGGGCAGGGGCAGTAGTGTGTGTGGGGGGGTAGGGGTGTTGTCATCAACTACAGGTGTCTTGTTTTGTTTATTCCTCAGATCTCGCACAAAGGGCTTGTCTGCAATCTCATTGGACCCACAAAAATAGAGGGACTAATATCTTCTTTTTTGGGGTGGTGGGGGCACAGGCTAATTGGGGAGATTTGGAGCTGAAGGCAAAAATATTAATTGTAAAAAAAAAAGAAGAAATTTGTCAGCTAGAGGAGACCCGGGATCAGAGGGGGGTGGGGGAAGGAGAGTGTGTCCACCCCCCTCCCCCACCACTCCTCTACCTGCCCCTCACAGGACCTGCAGTGAGGCAGCATGCCAGTTTAAATGCCATTCACTGCTGTCCTGAGAAACGCGCACAAAAACAAAACAACAAAACAAAACAAAAGACAAAAAACAAAAAACAACCATGTAGAATACTAAAAAATCCCCAAAGATCAAGACTTACGAAATAAAACCAATATTTA
>NC_137928.1:16445908-16453408 GCF_963457725.1 Sprattus sprattus | reverse complement strand
AAATGTGAGGAAACTCGTAGCAGGATTGTGCTACTGGATCACACAGTTAACACTCAATTTCAATTTGATTCAATTCAATTCTATTCTATTTATGATTGTGGCTCTTTAAATAGTGAAAGCTGTCTCTAGGAGCCTTACAGAACCCACGGTCTGAAACCTTCAAGGCAAGCAGACTGGTGACGTTGTCATACACTCACAAGATGTATCACATCTGGTTTGCAGTGGCAATCAAGTGGTGCATTAAATAACAGAGAAAACACTACAGAATGTAACACTACAGAATGTTACACTAAAGAATGTGTAACAGGGACGACATTCTGAGCTAGTTAGCCTAGCGGGGAAGGAGTAGAGTGTTCCTGCAGCTCAGCTAGCCAACTAGCATGGTGCTAACAACCGCAAGGTCATGGTCATCAAGGTACACTAGGGCACACAAACAAATTAAATATATACCTATAACATACTGTTGTATTGGTTGAAAGGGAAAACATAACTGACCATACTGGCTTTGTGACATTTGATGACATGATGGGCTGATTACGAGCAACACACACATTATAATAAAAAAATATAATAATATTATATAATATTTATAATGATAATAATATGACGTTAAGGGTGCTGTTTGTAAACGTAAGAGAGCGAGACAGCTTGCATGTTATGGCCAAAGCAGCACAAGAGAGAGACAGACAGCTTGTTGATCAAACACTAAAATCCAAGTGCCCTAAATGTTCCCCATCCCCACATGCTGTTGAGGCAAAGGGCATCAAAACACAGGATCAAATCTGTGTGTGTGTGTGTGTGTGTGTGTGTGTGTGTGTGTGTGTGTGTGCTTTAGTGCGCGCATGCGTGTGTGTATGTGTGTCTGTGTGTGTGTGTGTGTGTGAGAGAGAGAAAGTGTGTTTGTGTGCATCTACATGTATGTGTATTTGTGTGGATCTGCATGTGTGTGTGTGGGTGTGTGAGAGAGAGAGAGACAGAGAGGGGAGAGTGAGGATGTTCCTCGTCCCCACATGCTGCGAGGGCAAAGGGCATGAAAACACAGGTTTAAACCTTGATTGACCCCAATATCATTCTGAGCTTCTCATTTTTAGAAAAAAACATCTCTAAACACAACGTAATGACTATGTATTATCTTTGTTCTTTTTATTATTATGATGATGTGCATGACAACGCCTGGGTTCAGTTTAAAATTAATGAATAGGATCTACTAATATAACGACATCTCTATCTTTTCATTGTGTATTTTGAATCACTGGTATAGCAGTGTATTTATATCATACTAACGTAATCTGATTTTTAAAAATGTATTATTTCGTATTTTTCACAGCAAGAGTCTCGTCTTTCGAAGAGTGAACAACATCAACCCGGTTGGGAGGCGTAGGCTGCGTCTACCTAAGCTTCAGCTCTCCACTGTGTCCAATTATGTGCTAAAGCCTTGTAGCTCAACAGAGTCCTTTATTGCATTGGTGCTTTTGAGACATGATTGGGGAATTATGGGTAATTACGCTTTTTTTTTCATCCTGTTTGTTTCCATTCTGGTTTGCCAGTCATCAGCTCGGTGAGTCAGACAAGAACTGGCCTGACGACTTTGTAAACAAGATCTAGTCATGTTTAAAGATGAAAAAAAACCTCAACATTTTCAGAGACGGTGCTTGCCTTATTTCCAATAATAACACAAGTCTCTTGAAAACTGATTCTGGTGTGACCTTGATGACCTAATGGTAATGTAAAGAGTGAGCTGTAGTGAGTAAAAACTTTAACATGAAACATTCAGCACGCTTCTCATCTGTTCACATTCCTCAAATCTCCCTAGACCAGTAGGCCTAATCAGGATTAGAGTGTAAATAACTGCTGACACCGAACTCATGAAGCTTCAGACCCTCTGAAACAGCTTCTGGGAGGCTTTCACTACTGCACCTTTAGCTCCTCCTGCTCCTGACTATCAGCTAACGGCCACATCAGGGGCATCGGCTACGGGGCGCCAGAAAATTTGATGAATCAGAGGGTGGCCTCGCCACTTAAACACCCTGTTTGAGACGGCGGGGTAAGGCGAGGAGCATGAAGCTCAGCTCAAAGGTGGCTGCTACCCCGGGAAGGATGGGGGGGGGGGGGGGGGGGAGTGCTTGGGCACGCTCTGAGCCGGAGGGGGCAAAGTGGATGGCTACTTGAGTTCGGTAGGGAAACTCTATACAGGGCACAAGCTGATTGGTTAACCCAATTCCTAGAACTTATATGTGAACGGCTAACTAGCTATGCATCCCAGTGCCATACTTTTAGACCCGTATTTAGACTAGCGCCCCTGTCAAGCCGTGGATTACCTTAAGTCTCACCATCATTGTGGATATTTTTCTGTCTGTTTTGCCACCTGCCTAGATCTGCTTTTAGTATCAGGCTCTGCGGATATCCTCTGGTTCACTCCTGCACTCCTGCACCAGTGGCATATCCTCACTTACATGAATCATTACAGCAGCAACCGCGTTCGTAAAACACATGGAATATGCATAGATTTGTACATCTTATGAAGATTCAGGTTACTTTGATTAAACTCCACCTTCTTAGCCTTGTTTGAGGTGTGGCTTCAGGCCTGTTTTGCTGCAGTCTAGACCTGCCTTAAGTATGGGGTCGCCAATGCCTGCCTTCATGATTACATCTAGCAACAAGAACATCAACAGCATTTCACAGCTTATGCAGATCATTACAATATGAAAGGCATTGTTAAAACATGCTACTTGCAAATATTTTATATTTTATAGTAAATCTACTCATTGTCCTGGATGAACTATGGGCTCAGGTCTCTTTGGGCTGTGCTAGGGGGCCTGTCCTCTCTGCTTGAGTCTTTTAGAGGTTCTGCTCCCCACCGCCCTCCCTGCTTTCAGGGCTTTCCTCCTGAGCCCAGGGACAGGAGGTGGCGGCTGCCAAAGGATGTGACGCTGTTTTTATGATGCAACTTGAGAGGCCTCGGCGTGGGTCCTGAAGGTTCGTGCCTTCAGACAATAAATCATCCCCTTTCAGGATCGGACCTAGTAGTACGAGGCCAGGACCGCGCATAGGATATGCAGGAAGAGGAGGAGAGAGGGAAAAAAACATCCCTCCCTCCTTCTCTTAATTTCTCTTATTCTGCCTCTCTCTCTCTCTCTCTCTCTCTCTCTCTCTCTCTCTGAAACTTCTGTGAGAGAAAGTAAAAAAAAATACACTGTCTGTAATTTTTAGAGACCCAGCATGCAGCTTCTCCAAGTTGCTTGCCTCAGCGTTGCCAAATTTCCAGTGAGTGCTTACATCCCTGCATATCACATAAGGGATAAGAATAGCAGGTACCTTCCCTCTCCAATAAAAACAGCACACAGACGGGCCTTTAATCCACACCGGGCTTAATGGAGACACAACGAGATAAGGCCAACGACATAAGGCAACACTTGCTATCTCAAACCCAGTCAGCCACACCAGGTCTTGGGTGGGATGCCATGTCCACACTGACCACAGAGTGTTGGGAGGTTGAGGTCGTTTTCTTCACAGCTCTTCAGAGGGAGGGTAAGGGAATGGGGTCATTACAGGGATACTACTGTGGTGACCACTGTGCGTGGTGGTCTATGGTTCTACTTAATACCCACTCATGAGGGGGTTCTTTCAAGAATCCATTTGGAGCAGTTTTGCAGCCCTTAAAAGTGTAATTGAAATATGCAATACTGCGCAAGGATTAGCTGAGGCAACCATATTTACATTTATTTATTTAGCAGATTATGTTTTTTAAAGCTACAGTAGGTGTAGACTGCTGTGCTCTCTGGGAATAAGCACTTGCTCCTTACTAGCACCTTGCTACTTGTTAGCAGCTTGCTCCTTGTTAGCTCCTTGTTAGCTCCTTGATCTACCAGTTCAGCCACAGGTATATGGTGTGTAAGAATGTGTAAGGGAATGCACTCAGTCTACAGGGAAAAATGAGATAAGACAATCTCATCACCTCCACCTGCTTCTGAATGCCAAAGTGGTCTATTTATACTGTATCATCACACTGATGTAACAGAGTGATTTTTCCTAGAAGGTTAACTATGGTATTTGGTAGACTTCCAGACGGAGGTATTTTGAAAAAGGAGGAACTATAATTGCACACTTGGCTGAGAGCAGTCTGTAGTGGAGCGATGAGACACGGCCCTACCCAGAGGTCCAGATGGACATGCTTTTGCTTTTTCTCTGTGTTAGGGACGGTCCATTAAGGCCCAGAATGACAACCGGCCCCCTCGGGTGGCAGACTGAGTGGTGACAGGGAGGTGGTTTCTGAGAGTAAGGGCATTAAAGGTGAAGTTCACGATTCTAATCCAATACACTTTTTGTCAAATGTAGCGAATTGCTCCTCACCATCCTCTAGCAGTCCTTTCAGTGTGTGTGCGCTCAAAAACACTCTTGTCAATGTGAAAGAAATCATAGTGGTTCGGACTGAGCCTAAAAACAACTCAAGCAAATCAACAATCACCTCAGGAGTTCGGAAGGGAGGGTTGTGATTTGAAGGCTGTTGAGCTCAAATATGAACAACCTTTTACCAGATTCACGGGCTGCATCTTTAAGTGTTTTTGTGTGGGGGGGCTGGGTGGAATGCTATTGGGTAGGTTAATGAAAGGGGCTGGGGGCTTGGTTGAATGGCGACTGAGGTTAAGGGGGGGTGGGACGGTGAGAGGGATATGTAGTGTGACCTCACCTGTTTGACGCGGTCTGGGTTGACAGTGGTCTGCGGCTGCATTATGCTGACGGGCTCTGTCTTCTGGGCGCTCTGGGGCATCTCTCGCACCTTCTCGGCGATGAAGTTGTGGACGGAATTCAGAGCCTCCACCGTGCCTTGGATCAAGCACACCCGCTCTGTCGTTCCTGGAGGAGCAAAACACAAAACGAGAGAAAAGAGAAAAAAACAACGTCAGCTCAACGTTCGTACAAAATGTGGAAAATAACAGAGGCAACAGAGGTAGCAACAGGTTAGAGAAACGACAAGCCGCTCGTTCACACGTTTGCGTGCCACATGTTCTGGAGGACTCTTCAAGCTTTCTTCGTAAAAGTCGTTATTACACGCTAGTAACTCAGCCGGCTGCCCAGCTCCTTTTCTATATAAATCTCCAAATTACAGCACTCAGCTTAGCCGGACGCCAGCTCACTGTGCAGTCATGTTTGCCATCTCGTAAAAACAAAAGGCATCTATATAATTTTCCCCTTGCTTGCTTGCTTCACTCTTTGCGGATTTGAGTTTCGCTTATCACCCTGTTTTTCTATTGAGACTCAGACTCTATCTCTGTATCTCGGAGACACAGCATGTTTTCTCGTCTGTTTTTTTTTGTTATGATGGCTTGCAGGCCCGAGCAGTGATGTCATCGGGCCCAGCTTCGTCGAATCATGGGTCAACTGATATAAACTGACTACGACAGGAATCGGGGAAAAAAAACCATAACGTTTGCAAAAAAAGGGAAAAACACGATCAACACAAGACCTTGTAAGGGAACCACAAAAAGCCATACGCAGATGACATCTATTGATTTTATGGATCTGAATACCACATTACAGTTTGAAAAGTTAGAGACGACCCGGCTATACAACATCTGTTCATTGTCATGCCGCATAGCTGTGCAGTCGGGGGGGGGGGGGGGGGGGGGGTAAGCTGTCTCGAACAGCTGCACAAACACACACTTGAACCCCTCTTCTATTTCGGGGGGCCTGTCCGCTCCGGAGGGGCTTTTATTAGTGTTCCACAGACTCCATATTCAATTAATTCAAACATGACACCACCTATCACCCTAATCTCCTGAAGGCTACACCACGGGCTGAGGGTGGGGGAGGGGAAGGTGGCGTTTCGGAGCAAATCAAGAGGGAGAGGGTTTTGTGTCCAGATAGGGGATACTGCAGACTGGGGAAATGTGTCCAGCAGGGGGGTCAGAGTAAAGCCACCAGTATCCCAGCATGCTTTGCTGTTAATCCTCTCCTCATTATCATGTATTCCATGGTTAAGCGGAGGGGGTTTTAGGGGAGATGTATCTAAAGACGGGGGGGCTGGTTTCTTCTCTGTCGCGCACCGTGGACAGTCACTGTTATTAAAATAAAAATGTAGGAGATATGGAGGAAAGAGAGGGAGAGAAACAGAGAGAGAGAGAGAGAGAGAGAGAGAGAGAGAGAGAGGGAGAGAGAGTAAGAGAGAGGGGAACAAGACACAGCTAAATTAGGCTGACCTACTACAAAACACATGGGAGCAGTCACACACAGACACACAGTCACTCAGACTCACACCCACCCACACACCCACACACACACACACACACACACACACACACACACACACACACACACATACACACACACATGCTGGCACGCACACTCACACACTCTTGGCTCCCGTGAGGGTGGGACTCAAATCTCTCCTTATCATACTGCAGCAGTGTCGCTTTCCGGCTTCCTCTGAAACTCCATTGTTTCAGAGGTGAATGCTGCTGGGTTGATTCGCCCCCCCCCCCCCCCCCCCCCCCACACACACACACACACACACACATATATACACTACCTCAAGCTCTCCAATTCTATTAATACAGTGAAATTGAGGACTCTGAAGCAATTGGTGCATATTTTACATAAATAAATAAATAAATAGGCAAAAAGCTTTGCTTTGCTACCAACAGCTGGTATCCCAAGAGTAATTTGGGACAGACCAATCAGGAGGTAGATTACTGGAGCAGAGATCAGCATTGCCTTGGCCATGGCCCAGGGACAGAGGATGATGGGAAGAGGAATAGGGGGGGGGCAGTTGATGGAATAATACCCGCCAAAGCTAGCCGTTTAACCCTGGGTAACCTCTCAACGTTTTATACAATGATGACCTCCAGACAATAGCGTGCTCTTAATGTGGGAAGGAATCACTGTTACCGTCATCATAAACTTCATCATCATCATCATCACCATCATCATCAATAGGGTGAGAATCATTATGGATTCCACTTCACTATTCAACCCGAGTCTTTACTGTCTGTGTGTGTGTGTGCCTGTTTGTGCCTTTTAGCTGTATGTGCATGTGTGTGTGTGTGCATGTGCCTGTGTGTTCTTGTGTGTGCCTGTGTGTGCCTGTGTGTGCGTGTGTGTGTAAAACACTGAGGTGATTGTAGATCATGCTGTCCTTCCAATCCCAAAAGCAGAATCTCCCTCTGACACGTTTACCTCGGTTGGTTTAATTTCCTCTGCCTTACAATCTCCTTTAGCCTGGCTCACACAGGCCGATGCCTCACCAGTGCCAGGATAGTGCCAGGCCAAACCCAGCCAAGCAGATCCAACCAGTACCTCACCAAACTCAGCCATGAAGCAGCACAAATCAACCGTAGAGAAACAAGCGAAAAACAACAATATGCAACAATCTGATCGGAATTCCGTGTTGGTTAGTTTTCTTCATTTGAAGAACCTTTAAAACTAACTCCAAATAACCTCCCTCATCATGGAAATGGTCTTTCAAATAAGGACCAGCTGCTTCGAACACACGTATAATCTAAC
>NC_137928.1:16430908-16433408 GCF_963457725.1 Sprattus sprattus | reverse complement strand
AACCTTGGGTTAGTAGGCTTTTAGCTAGCCTGCAAGAGAGGTTGGGTTTTTTTATTGTCAAAGTGTAGATTTTATGACAACACACACACCCAGCTCACACAACCACGTGATAGTGGGTGGAGGGTGTTTGGATGACCTACCCAACACCCCCACTACATCGCTGCAAGCAACTGCATATGAAAACATTCCGTGTCATGTAAAAAGGAGACCTCAGTGTGTCAGGGAAGGAGAAATGTAGTGTTTGCAGACATTTTCCCTGTGGGTCAGCATGTCAAGCCCCAGACACTCAGAACACTAAGAAGAGACTAGGACAGGAGATGACTGTGCGCCGGAGCTGGGGCAGATATGACCCAATGATACCCCAGGGTCATGCCTCGTGAAGGGTTCAGATACCCCAGGGTCATGCCTCATAAAGGGTTCTAATACCCAGGGAGGGTCATGCCTCATAAAGGGTTCTGAAGGTTAGTGGAGTGCTGAGTGCACGAGGAGAGGAGAGAAGAAAGAGAAGAGAAGAAGGAAAGAGAGGAAGTTTAAAGAGGAAAGGGGGGCTAGGAGAGGAGAGGAGAGGAGAGGAGAGGAGAGGAGAGGAGAGGAGAGGACAGGAGAGGTGAGGTGAGGTGAGGATAGGAGGACTGAGGATTGAGTTTGGATCCAGTACTCTTTGGAGGAGGATTGTAGAGGAGTAGAGAAGAGGACCTTACGAGTTGAGGAGTGAGGAGTGAGGAGTGTGGAGTGAGGAGTGAGTGAGGACTGAGAGGGGCTCTTAAGAGGGGGCTGGAAGCTAGCCTGCGGCCCCTGTGTGAGATCCTGGCAGAGGGTGTGAGGCGCTGGCCAGCCCTCGTGTAGAGCTGTGAGAGGCTAACAGGCTCCAGGGAGCAGGGAAGGACAAGGTTAAGGGTGAGGCAGTGTGTGTGTGTGTGTGTGTGTGTGTGTGTGTGTGTGTGTGTGTGTGTGTGTGTGCGTGTGTGTGTGTGTGTGTGTGTGCGTGTGTGTGTGTGTGAGTGTGAGTGTGTGTGTGAGTGTGTGTGTGAGTGTGTGTGTGTGTGTATGTGTGTGTGTGTGAGTGTGTGTGTGTTTGTGTGTGTGTGTATGTGTGTTAGCGAGTGAGTGAGTAAGGAAATTAGTGTATGAGCCTGTGTGTGTGTTTGTATGAGAGAGCAAAAAAGAGAGAGAATGTGTGTGTGTGAGTGAGTGTTTGTGTGTGTGAGTGTGTGTGTGAGTGTGTGTGTGTGTGTGTGTGTGTGTGTGTGTGTGTGTGTGTGTGTGTGTGTGTGTGTGTGTGTGTGTGTGTGTGAGTGAGTGTGTGTGTGTGAGTGAGTGTGTGTGTGGTGGAGAGCTTTCAAAAGCCTCCTTCTCCTCTTGCACCTGCCCGGACAGAGATGGAGGGAACACTGGAAAGAAGTGAGAGAGAGGGAGGAAGGGATGAAGGGATGGTCGGGCAGGGAGGTTGAGGAGGTTGAAAGGGGCTGATTGTGGGGGGTGTTGCACGTGTGGGCCTCCAGCTCTCATCTAGACCGGCCTGGGCTATAAACCACCAGGAGACAACCCTCACATTAACAGAGGAAGGGAAGGGAAGAGCAGAGCAGAGAAGAGAAGAGAAGAGGAGAGGGCGGATGGACTTCCTGTCTGTTCCTGCAGGAAACATTTCTTTTTATCTCACACCCTCTCTTTTTTCTCTTCCCCACACTCTCTGTCTCAGTCATTCTCTATGTCTCCTTTCTTTTTCTCTCACCCTCTTTCTGGAGGAAGCGCAGTGATACTCAGCAGCTGGACAGTCTGCAACTGCACAAGAGATTCCCAGTGGGTGGGGGTGCAGAGGGGGGGGGGGCTGAGAAAACAGCAATTAACAGCGGGTGAAAATAGCAATTAGCCATCCCCTTTGCAGCTAATGGTTTAAAGTTCTCGAGTGTCTGTCTACGGGTGCCTTACCGAAACACGACTCATTAGATCTAAAAACAGACCTTGGCAAAACATCAGAGACCAACCAAAAAAGATCATGATAACATTATAACGTTCCCTTAAGAAACTTAGGTCTCGTATGTCAGATAACTGTAATAAAAGGCCCAATGATTAAACTAATTACCCCCTACCAGCTCTTCTGAAAGAGCCCTCCAACATTGCCCAAGTCGACAAAAGGAGCTGTGTTAAACAGTAAGATCGGTCTCTAACTGCGCCTCTAGTACTGGATTGGCTTCTCTTCCACAATAACACATAGTAACTATGACTCACCTTTTATGATACCTCATTTCTGTGTCAAAACTTGCCAACTATCCTGGAATAATACATTCTGTTGTTAATGAGTCACTATTTCTGATATCCAGAGCTGTGGTTGGTTACATGTTAGTAAGAGCCTCACTACACTGGGCATGTGCAGGTGCCATAGTGCCCAGATAGCAGCTCACTATGGGATGGAATCGGGCCGGATCGACGCCAGACTTGGGCCATATCAGCAGCTGCTGTCGGTACCGTCATGCACATCTGACTAAAGCAGACAGGAGAG
>NC_137928.1:16415908-16423408 GCF_963457725.1 Sprattus sprattus | reverse complement strand
GACTGCAAGGGCGAGGGGGAACGAAGCCATATGGCCCATCTGTCTAGCTGAACTGAGCTGAACAGTGGACGTCATTGGCACGTGTGGTGTCAGAAGCCACTAGCTGTGGCTAGCGATGAACACACACCATGGAATCTCTGTAGAGAGGAAGTACACCCAAGCGCATCATGAAGCACTGCTATAGTCCTGAAACACCTGCCTGCCTGCATCCACACACGTCCTACGCATGCAAATAGGCATTATTGCAACCACCTCCGGATTATCCCCCTCTCCACTGCCTCTTCCACACACTCTTACTGCAGGCCTGTTAGGTGTAGTTCAAATTAACAGCAGCCTTAATTAAAAGACTTCTGCATCGGAGCTTGTGTTTAGGTTATCAGCTCTGTAAGAGGATTCACCAGGGTCTCGTGCTCAAACTGGGCCGTGTAAGCATGTGTCACAGACAGTGAGGGCTGTGAATAAAATAACAATCTAGCACAACTCCTCTGTTTCCCAAGTCTCCTGTATCCTGACCACAGGGGGGCCCTCCGAGAAGAGATCAATGGCTGTCGCACTGGGTCTGTGTGTGCGTGTGTGTGTTTGTGTTTGTGTGTGTGTGTGTGTGTGTGTGTGTGTGTGTGTGTGTGTGTGTGTGTGTGTGTGTGTGTGTGTGTGTGTGTGTGTGTGTGCCCGCACGGGGAGCAGAGCAGTAGATTCTGGGTTGCGGTCGCCCCATTCTCTCTCCTGCCTCCCCGTAGAATTGATCTCTGGGATAAATTTGCACTTTTCTATTTATGGGCAGCCCCACTGAGATCCTTCATCTCCGAAGCAGAGTGTGCGGAAAGGAAAACCTGCACATGGCGTCTGTGAAAGCACTGCACCCCTGGGACGGCAGAGTGACACAACCAAAGATGGAGATGGAGAGATAGAGAGAGAGATAAAGAGAGAAGGGGGAGGGGGGAGGGGGGGAAGAAATGAAACAAAGGTAGAAAGAAAAGTAAGAAAGGAAAGAAAATAATTCTATGTAGCAGCGACACGCAGCGCGTGTGTGCGCAGGTAGAGTGAATAATGACAACATGGCGATCCAGGTGCTACGACTCTTCTGCTATCCCCAGTGGGACCGTCAGCCTCTGAGATTGATTAGCTATGCCTGGTGGCTGGCTCTGACGTTGATTGATCTGGCCTGCTGCTGAGGCTCGCTCCTGCTGGGAAGGGCAGGCGTGTGATGAAGAGGCAGAGGACAGAGATGAGAGACGGCGGGGATCAGCAGCAGTAGCAGCGTGACTGGGCAGCTTTCTCAGAGCATTAAAAAACGCCGCCGCTATTTTTTTACAACTATTATTAGAGTCTACCGCAGAGGTCACCCAATTCATAGCTGTAGTACTACAGAGTAATGGTGGTATTTCTAGTAATAATAGCAACACAACTCAATAGCTGTGGCTATTGATGCGATGAAAAGTGATGTAATGTAAGGTAACCACAACAATACACAACTATTGACAGATGGATTCTGTGTAGTAGCTTAAGGGCTAATCAGTAGTCAGAGGAAGTCCTTATTACTAAGTTACGGCAGCTGAACATACAGTGCTGCTAAGAAATATGGAGGGTTTTATTGTAAGACGTCTATATGTCAAAGATTACTGTTAGACTGTGCATAGTGTTGCTATTTATTTAGACTTTTTGACAACGTTAATAGAGTTAGCCAGAAGTTTTTTCACCTCAGTCATTGTGACTGATGAGTCACAGTCTCATTAGTCTCCACGTCACAGCTATTCATTTGATAATGAGGGTGTAAAGGCATGTTTCTCTGTTTATGAGTGTGTGGTGTGCAAGTGAGTGTGTGTGTGTGTGTGTGTGTGTGTGTGCCGACAGAGGTCGGGTGACTGAGCAGCACTCAGGCACAGACTGGCACTAGGGCATTACTCAGCCCCCAGCTATGTACAGCGTGTGTGTGTGTGTGTGTGTGTGTGTGTGTGTGTGTGTGTGTGTGTGTGTGTGTGTGTGTGCGCGTGTTCGTATGTGTACGTGAACTTGTATGTATGTTTGTGCGTGTGTGTGTGTGTGTGTGTGACGTCACACGTGGAAAAGCAAACAAAACAGCCACAGGGATTACAGGGTGCTGGTCCCCCCTCAAGACACCCTGTCACCAGCCACTGATCCCCGCGGGTCAGGCCACCAGTCCAGCTGATGTATGTCACAGGCTGGGCCTCCTGCTCCCACACCATGGGAATTAATGCTAGCATAGCGCACAGCTATCTATAGGCCAATTTAAGCTCCGCTCTCTCTGCCTCTCTCTGTTGCTGTCTGTCTGCAGTTGTCTCGCTCTCTCTCTCTTTCTTCTTCTCTCTCCGTCTCTGTGTGTCGACATCTCTCTCTGTTGCTCTCTGTCTGTGTCTCTCTGTTTCTTGTTTTCCCTTTCTTTCTCTGCCATCTTTCTCCCTCACTCTCACATTGTGTCTCTCTGTCTGACTCTGTCTTTGTGTGTGTGTGTGGGTCGTCTCTCCCTCTCTCTCTCTCTCCCCCTCTCTCTCTCTCTCTTTGTGTATTCTTAGAAGTGAAGCCTGTGTGGTTCCTCACAACAGCCTGTGATGCTATCATGATAAATTACTGCGGTGGCTCCCAACGCACTTTGCTACATTTCCACTTATCCTCCAAAAGCACTTCAGTAATGTATTTTACTGGGGGTGATTTCATCCTGTATTTACTGCCGCCATTCCTGATGCACAGCTTGATGCAAGCCTTTGATTAATTATCCGGTAATCATCGCCCAATTTGATCGCCCTAAACCATATGTTTGTTGTTACCCGTCCCGGCCCTCAGGACCTCAAACCCCTTCACGAGTTGCTACCCGTGACCCATACTTTAAGGTGCCATATATCTTGATTGCAGCCTTGCCGACAGGGGTTATAGTTAAAAGAGTTTTTTGGTAACACGATGCCCGAATCGGGCTTAGCCGCTAATCCCGGTCACGTTGCTCCGGTGCGCTATCTTCCACAGCAGCGGTGACCTGAAGATGCCCTGCCCGAGGCATAGGCACTTCCTGTGGGGTCTGTACTGCCTGTCCCAAGGGGTCCCAGATAGCTGTTTAGTGTCATGGGCATGTTAGCTGGCATCTGGGATGGAGATTATACCCACTTGTGGAATGTCTTAATATCATGTGTTTGTAAATTAATAACATACATGAAAAGTGTGTTATTAATTGTTCTTCGCTCTGCTGTTCTGCTTTTGTAGCCCATAATGCTTGTACTGGCTGCTTCTAAAGCAACGGCTCAAATTACGGCGATTTACTGGACAAGGAATCAACAAAGTCTAACCTGACCAAAGCTAATCAAGCCCTCACTGCATTTCTGGTTTGGAGTTCAGTTCTAAAATTTGATTTCATTTCTGTGTCCACCCTGTCAAATGCTCAAAATATGTTGTTCCTCAGATTTGGAGCCCCACACTGGCTCAATGAACTGTTAAATAGAAACCCAATGCTACTCCGCCCATTACTCATAATTGTTAAAATGCCTTATGCGCAACCTTCACCGCAAAGACAGAGAAACAAAACTCTCAAATCCAAAACAACCATAGCAACCCACAAAACACAATAAATTGATTTGGCTAACCTACAAAAAATAGAAATAAAAAAACAAAACAATAAAAACCATGAGAAACGGTTGAAAGGCAAACAAACAGGAAACTAATTGCGGGCCGCCAGTTAGATGTAATATAGCAGCGATTCATCTTTCAGTTAGAAAAGCTTAGGCCTCAGCTAAGCAGATTAGAAGGGAGAAATCAGTAATGTCGATAATGCGTGGGGGGGGGAGGGGAGAGAGAGGGAGGCGGCCGGGTTTGGAGGGGTATTAAATACTGAAAACCGCAATCATGGTGTGGGATTAAGACAAAGCTTTAATATTGTGCCACGCTTTTCTCACACAGACAGGCAGGCTACGAGGCAAGATGAGTGGTGAGGACACGCTAAAGTCAGTGTCCACTCACTCTCTCTGTTTCTCTCACACACACAAATAAACACTCTTTCTTTCTTTCTCTTCATTTTGCTCTTTCTTTCCCCTCTCACATATACTTAATTTCTTTCTTTCCGTCTCTGTCTCTCTCTCTCTCTCTATCATTATCTTTCTCTGTCTCACTCTCTGTTTCTCTCTTCTCACACAGACAGGCCAAGTTTGCGTTTTCTCTGAGCTCACTAACTTGCATCATTCCAAACAGAAAAAAGAAACACATGCCTTCTCTGGACCTCTGTGCTCATAGCGACGCACACTCACTCTCACACACACACACACACACACACACACACACAGTCACACACAAACACACACACTCACACACTTCTCTAGACATCATCCTTCTCCACAGGCAGGCTTGTGGATTCTGTTTTTAAATTTTTCTCTGCAAAATATACTGCTGTGAAAATGCCAGCCCTCAAAGCCATCCCGTTAGTATTGTATTCATCCGGTTCCTGCTGCGATTGCCTTTCTAGAATCTCACGATGACACCAAGTGACCTCTCTCTGATTTGGACCAATTCTGACAGCTCTGCGAGTATCCCGTTTCATTTGGGTCTGTGACCACTGGGAAGTAACGGCCAAGGAAACGCAGCCTATTTTGGGTTCAAAGACTTTAAAACATCTCATCGCTTACATTTGTCTTTGCATACTGTTTACAGTGTTAAAAACTTGGCCGACTCTCCTTCTGCAATTGGCTGCAGTCAAAGACTTTAGGAACATTTCAAAGCCCAATCTCCAGGTCCCGCTGAGCGACTCCTTCACTCTCATATTCAGGGCACTGCAACCAATATTGCTCGGGCCGCCATGTCACATCAACAATCCCCCTCTTTTCCCTTTTTTTCGTTGTTTATCATTGAGAACACTTTTTTTTCTTTCTTTCTCAGGCTGCAAAATGGAGGCAGTGCACTATCTCTCTCTCTTCTACTGGCCGAGTGCAAGGTCACGGTGAAATATGGCTGTCATTTTCCGGTTAATGCAGAAGGAGCCTATATTTGGTAGAAGGCGCAGCCGATAAATCTCCCACTGCTGCGGTAATGAATTGGGGCCTTTCTCGGCCAGTAGTGCTGTGGCCAGCTAATTGCCTGTGAATTAAATGCCGCTGCGGCACTAACGCTTGGGAAGTATTGTGTTGATGGCTTCTCCTTCTCCGTCTATCTATGTCAGCAGCAGCAGCTGCAGTAGCTGCAGTGACGTGTCCGTCTAAGGTCTGCAAGGCTTTCACCTCTGTCACCCTAATTTAGAGACTGGCTACCCCCCCATCAACACCATCATCTCCATCACCAGCACCATCACCGGCACCACAGTGGCAGTCTCAGAGAGGCAGCTCTTCAGGCCAGCACATGGAGAGCCACACAGCAGGTGGACGCTTTCATTCGCTGCCCAGGGAAAAAACACAGGCAGGCCGGTTACTCATTAGCATACAGATGCCCTGTTCATGGCGGAGGAGGAAGGGCCCCACATCCCCACCACCACCGCCGCCACTCTGATCGTCCACTTCACTGCACCCTCACACACACGCACACACACACACACACACACACACACACACACACACACACACACACACACACACACACACACACACACACACACACACCCTCTCTCTCTTTTACATACAGACACACACGCATTCTCTTTCACACACACACACACACACACATGCACACCACAGGTCCTCCTGAAAATGCCCTTATGCACCTGTGTGTTTTTGCTATGACAAAGATAGAGAGAAAGAAAGAGAAAGAGAAAAAAAAGAGAGTGAAAAGAAAGATAGAGAAAAAAGAAAGATGGAGAAAAAAGAAAGATAGAGAAAAAAGAAAGAGAGGAGGAAAAGAAAGATAGGGGGAAAAGGATGGAAGGGGGAAAGGGCCTCATAGCCACCTCATTATTCCTCCCTCTTTCTTACAGATTTTTTAAACTGCTTACACACACATTTTTACGTGTCAAGCAACTTCTGAAACCTGTCACCCAAACATCAGAACCCTTCACCACATCTGCAGGACTATAAGCTAATTCCCAGCCTTTCACTCAGATTCCACTGTCATAAAACATTTTATGCAACATAGTTCACTTTCTTCTCATTGAACACTTGGAGAGGACATGCTTTTGATGTGCTGTAACAAGACCCAAATGGGAGGCTGGGTACAGTCTCACCGTCTTTTTCTATGCATCACTTTCATAGGGTCAATGTTGATTTTTTTTTCTTATATTTCTTACATAGCCATTATAAAATATTGTGTATAATGTGTTTCCATGGTGAAATACTGTTTTAGTAATGCACTCTACTATAAAGGTCTTTGTTACGGCTGCTACACTCTGCACCCTGAATTGCCTGACTAAATATATTTCGGTTTGCTCTAATTACCTTTTCTTTAACTCTTTTGTATATTCCAGCACTGAAAAACTGTGTTTTGAAAAACTGGAAAACAAATTGTGAAATTACTCTATTTGTTTATTTATTTATTGTATGTATTGTAACCAAATTTTTCAAATGTGTCTCTCTCTCTCTCTCTCCCTCTCCTCTCTTTCTCTCTCTTCTCTCTCATTCTCCCTCTCTCTGTGTCTTGTCTTCATAAACATTCCTTTCCGTCCCCGCCGTCTCTGTCTCAAGGCCCTATCATCACAGAGTTAGTGTTGCACGAAAGGGAGGTGCACCCCTGGCCCAGGTATCTCCACCACACCACACCATACAGCACAGCACAGCACAGCACCGCTCTGCTCCTCCGCATCTCCCAGGAGGCCCTGGGGCCTGCTCTGCGGTAGAGGAGAGCAGAGGGGAGCCCTGGGATAGAGGTGGCCTGATGGCCTGCTCAGCAGCGGTGGAGAGCAGAGGGGAGTCTGACACAGAAACAATGCTCTTTTAGAGTGCACCCTGGGCTCAGCCCTCACTTCCTCGCCGACACCCTATAAAAAACTCTCCCCCCCCACCCTCTCTCACTTTATCTCTCCCTTTCCCTCTGTCTCTCCCTCTCTCTCTTTCTCTCTCTTTGTCGTTTGCTCACTCCCTGGTTTCCTTTTCTAACACGGAGCGAGTCACGCAGGAAACTCACAGCGGGGGGGGGGGGGGACTAGACCAGGAGAAGTGGAGGAGAAGAGGAGGAAAAACATCTCTATTCTGAATGGGCAAGTTTTCTCTGGAGCCATGCAAGGCCAACGTAAACACTAAGTGAACCTGCGCAGGGGCAGCGCACTGGGCCATCGACCCACTGCAGCCAGCGCAGGGCGGCGCTGGGTAGTCCCTGTCCTAGCATGTAACTGAAGCGGTGATAAAGGCCATGTGTTATGGCCTGATGCCCAAAGGTGACGTCCTCCTCATATGATTCCCATTGAGGAGAGGAGACAAATGGCTTCTGGGAAAAGGAGGTTACTTTTCTCTTTTGACAGCCAGAGTGTGGGAGAGAGAAACTGCATTTACATTCTTCCGAATTGAGAGGTGTCGAAGGACACGCATGCACAAATACATGTTTTTTTAAAATGTTTTCTCTTGTCTGTAACAAAAAGACATGGGATGGCGT
>NC_137928.1:16388408-16410908 GCF_963457725.1 Sprattus sprattus | reverse complement strand
ATATATTCATATTTACAGTCCCCTCACGTTACTTGGCAAGGGCATCCGGATACACTGCTGCACCAGCTACATCCAACAGCAGCCTTGTGCCAGTTGGTCCATTTACTTAATTGCCCGTTCTATCTTATTAGCCAGGTCAGGGCGAATGTATACTGTGGCGTTTCGTCTGCGTTTGAAGATTGGAAATGGGAGAAGGGCCGAGAACCTGTTTTCATGGAAGGCAAGTTGCTCATACACACACAAACAGAGAGAATACTCACACACACGAACATACACACACAAAAAAAAAACACAAACACACGGCAAATGCAAAAAAACAACTAGTTTACTATATGACCTTAAAAATCTTCAGCACATAAATATGTAGGTAACCTGTTTTGGGCCTCAGTCATAAGAGTGTCTTCGAATATATGACAACTGAAGGAAGATAGGGGAGATTTCTCAATAAAGCCACTGGCAGAGGTGTTCTTCTAACAGTTGATGATCTGATAAAAAAAATGTCCAACCTCAGATCAAAACACTGGCATCTCAGTACTTGTGTTTTTTATGGAGTTCAAAAACATAATTCCAACCTGTCTATCAAAGCCCAGGCTTATAACCCACTCCACCCGCCCCCACCTGTCCCATTTTAACAAAAGTGGGTCAGTACTATGTACCTTTCTGCTATGCTGCGGGAACATTACCTTCACATACCCGATTCGCATTCAGATACACACTTAACCCCCCTCCCCTTGTCTGAGCCGTCCTATCTGTCCCATATGGTTAACACAGAGACACGCTCCAATGTTTCCTACCTCTGAATGCAAATATAAGGCTAGTGTTTTGGTACATTTGTTGGTAAACAATGACAACCAGAGCTCACTCAAATTCACTGAAGCGCTACACTATACTTCACTTAATATTCCCCCGTCTAAATACTTGAATTTGTTTATCCTCCAAATGATTCACTCTCCTTTTTCAAATAATAAGTGCAGAAAATACCACAGCTACTAAATATAAAATGAAGAGTATTGTCATGGATTAGACATATACAGTAAATGGACAATTTTAAAAACCTTTGAAGTTAAAAACAGGTATTCAGAAATCTGCCAAATATAATGTCCTGATTGGATTAAATACAATGTAATTGCACAGCTGTACGGGTGCTAAACAAAACCACAGCAGGAGGTTTTATACACTGAAAACACTGGACCAGGCAGGAGATGTGACATCCTCCAGAACTTCATTCATGGATAATTGACTGTGACATTAGGTTTCGGTTTATAGGGTTGTAAATTAAAAAAAACAAATGCTTACTGTATAGGCTTTGCAACAACTTCTTAAGCAACATTATGGCACAACCTTCATTTTGCTGATGGGTAATTCCAAATAAATAAGATAGCTATTTTATAACTGCTATTTTTTACTCAGCCATGGTTTGATGAATTCACAAAACACAGTGTGATGTTGTATTTTAAGATATGGAAACAGCCTGCAATTTTTCTTCCAATACATTTGGAGGGCGACAGATGTGTTAGTGCACACATGTGTCCATCTATGTAATGGCTCCCAGGGGTGAAGGCTGTTTTTTTTTTTAAAGATATTTCAGCCAGTGCTCTGTGTATTGATTCTCTTTAAAAGTGAATGCGCAAGGATGCATCACTTAATTTTCTACACCACAATAGAGGCCCAAGACGGCAACAAGTCTGTGTGTCTCACAGAAATCAATGCATGGCCATACACTTCAAAGAAGGACTTATCAATGTATTCACATGTTTGTCCCATAGTCATGTTATAGGAAAAGACACAGCCTTGGCACTCACATATGTATGCAGACTGTGAGTGAATTAAATCGCCTCAAATGATATAAGAAAACAGGATATACATTAGGACAACATATGGTTGTCTTAGAATTTTCAGTGTATTACGAAATGGGTTAATGACTACCCTATTTTAATCCAGGACAGCCGGTCTGAAAACATTATGTGATAGGCTATCACACTGGCCCTATAACGTTTTCAGGACAGTGAGCTTACATGCCGACAGGGATTCAAAACATGTTTCTACCGCTGCGTATTTATTATTTTAAAGCAGTTTTACAAAAAGAGGCGTGAGAGGCTATCAAGCAAGGTCATCTGTCCTCACGTACAAGAGACCGGATTCGCAAAATATATTGTTTGTCTTGGTCAAACTACTTAATTCACTGTTATTTCCCAAGAACCGTTTCTGTTTAATCAAAATGGACGTGTGTGTAGACTATTTTAAAAACTAGCGTTAAGGCGCCTTTAGGAAACCTCGCACGCGTTGCCTCCTTTCTTCCTGAGCGGTCGGGGTCGTAACTGACGCGCTATTGTGTTCCTTTAACAGCACTGATTTCAAACACGTAGTGTTTTCAGTAGCCTATTTACTGAAAGCCTGCACTGGCTATTTGTGTGATAGGCCTAAACATTGTCTTACTCTCTGCATATGAGTCTCGTCATGTTAATGTTTAATCGTATTTCAAATATCAACCTGCTCGCTGTTCCCGATGTTTTACACCCTACACGCTGTCACCTCATTCGACTTGATCTACACGAACACGCAATCACACCGCCGCTCCGCATCTCCTCCTTACCTCCAGTGTTTGTGCGTTTGGTGCTGCTGGCTTCGGTCGGCGTCTCCAGAGGTCTCTTGCGAGAATCGGGGGGATCCGACTCCATGTGTGGCTGCTGATTGTGATGGTGAGGATTGGAAAAAATCCCGTTTTGCTGCACTGCCCCGCCGGCCATCATTTTCATACTATGTGGATGAAACCGAATTTAGTCTATCCGTTTACGCAACGTATCAAAGCTAGTGGCAATGACTATTAAAGTATTTTCCCGATATGTATTTTTTAAATATTCAACGAATGCGCTTTCTTCCGTTCGAAGACCTCCGGATGCGTTTGTTATCCTCCCTTTTCAGGCGGCGCGGAGAGGATAAGCAACGGCGAAATCTGTGTCTGTTTGTCCCAACCTCTCGAGAAAAGCGATAGTGCAGAGAAACGTCACATCAATACAAATCCAATGAACCGATGCGTTCTCTTCAGCTCCCCGGATATGTAAGGTGTCGTTCACAATTGTTCCTTCTTTTCAAATGCGTTGTACGATTGTTATTCCTCCCTACGGTGCGATGACGTTCTCCTCATAGACGCTGACAGCAAAACAAGGAATTCAAAAAACATAAACGGTCATGGCAAACAATCTAAATAAATAAAGGGGAAAGGAAGGTGGCAAAACAAAAAATATTGTGTTCAAGCAGGTCCTCGGTTCGTGCATGAAAAGCTGCCGTGCAGTTCGATTTTCTTGGACAAGGGGGTGGTTTCGTCAGGAAGGTCCGGGAGGGAGAAATGCAGGGTAAGAATCTAGAAGGAGATACAATTTTTGTGGCCTCGTTGTAGAAGATGCTGCAGTCTTACGTTCAGAGCATCCCTGTGCTTACTGACTGTCGGAGCACAGGGGACCAGTGACGTCATACAGATCCCAGTTCATCGCTGTCAGATGAAGCACAAGCCCCTCCCACCCGCACTCCGAAGTACACTCCTCTGGCCGAACGAAACCAGCCTTGCCCAATCGCATTGTAGCCGTCTTCTGGGACCAAATGCGATTGGACGAAGCTGTTTTCTTCAGCTAGCGGAGTGTACACTTTATAATATCACATGATGACAGAAGAGGTGGAGGTGGTGGGGTCGAGCGTCGAGCGCCAGCATCGTTTGGAAACGGAGATTGGTTTTGGGGGTGTCAAAATATGAGCTGTCATTCCGGACACTGATACCCCAAGAAAGTTTTTTTTATAAATATGACAGACGAGGTCAAAGTATAAGCACAACGTTGCAAGCCCAATATTACACCCATGTCTAGGTTATTTTTAGACAATGTGGCTGCTATTTTACCTACCTTGGGGTAAGGCTGCCTGTTTGACTCTATTCTGCAGCCTGGTAGCCAGACATGAAGTGTGACTGTAGGTTAATCGAATTTACTTTTATATCTTTCACACAGTAAAATAGAATAATTGACTTTAGAACTAAACCAAGTTATAATATTTGCAGTCACTATGCTTATAAACAAACAAAAAATGTTACCTGTGAAAGACTCCGCCATCCTCTGATCTGTGTGGGTCCCCTCAATGCTAGGATCCTCCGTATTCTTCGTCTTCTGCTGGGTAGGCTACACCACGGACATACACACAAGCTGCACTGTCAGACACACACACACACTCACTTACACACACTCTCACACACGCTGGCGCGCACACCCTCGTCCTGTCCACACCGAGACAGATGTAGACCGCCTCTCGTGCTACTCCAGATTCTCGTCAAGGTGACATTGCGTCGACCGTGGCCTACACACAAAGCGTGAGCCCACACAATTTCACGTTGCTGCGAAAATCTCAACAGCGAGCCATTTCGGTTTGCTTCCAGAATGCATAGACCGGCTTTATGTGTGGAGAGACGTGGCAAATCTGAGGCAGATGTAGAAGATACTTTTTGCCAATAGGACCGCTTTCTTTTGTCGAGAATGCTTTATATAAAAAAAAAAACATGCAGGTTTCTCTCAAGATATGACTTATCTGACTTATGACATTTTATGACGCAGAATGTTTGTGCGCCCTGTCATGTTTGATGCCTTTACATTTCTCAAGATATTTTTTCATATCTGTGCCATTCATGTCTGAGTTGAAATGAACAGCCTCTGCAGTCTTTACAGCAAAGGCTTCGATTTTAAATGACTGAATGTGTTAATTTTGCAACAAAATGACCAACAAACCCTCTTATCAGATCGTAGCCATGTAGTCTGGTGACAAGCTATCGAGGTTGAGTTGTTTTAAACAAATTCAGGTAGGTGTTTATTTAACTGTGTCATTTTATTAAAACCCAACAAGCCTTTGTGATGAAAAATGATGTGTTGAAATCTAAAGAACTGCAAAAGTAGAGTGTTGTCTGTAACCTTCTGTCATCCGTAATGGCTGGAAGCATATCCCAGCTGTGACCCTTTGGCACGCCGATCAGATATCTGGCCATGCTGCCCCGCGCCTGAGGTTTATTATATTTGAGGAGCGGGCGCGCGCTGCGCGTGAATGAGCGAGGGGGTAAGTGCTTCTTCTGGTAACTATGGTGATACTCAGCGTGACTGCACTGCCCAAACTGCATCCTTTGTCTTCGTACTGCTTGGATTAAAGCCCACAGTCGCGGTGGTAAACTGTATTTTATTCCACGTATTTGCAAAATATGCTTGATCAACCAACGTTTTTACGCTGTGGTGAAAAAATGACAAATGGGGATTGACATTCACAAAACCATTTTTGTTTTACCAGTTTGAATGAATGAACTCAACCATTGCAGTTGTTACCAAGTTGTTGCAGACCATCACCACTCATTTAGTTGGGCCCTTTGGACAATCATTTATAAGCAGTCATTTTCAATTTCATCAAAATGTGAAAGGAAGGTTCATCCTTTAACTCAATGGTATTCCAGACGTTACGGCGTTCGGTTCATCTGGGTAATTTCTGACAGATGGCTGCGGGTAAACCCTTCCATTCCTGCAATATGGGTTTACGGGCTTTCACATAAACCCTCACTCCCTACCCTCGCACCCCCACCCCACCTCCGAGATGGAAGTGAAAGGCTAAGCCCTGCGTGATATCTGGTTGCTAGTGACTTTCAATGCATAACTCCCATCCCCCACACTCTGCAGACATTGTTTGGAGAGGGGGACCCCATCTGCCCCATTCTCCCTACTCGCGCTCCGGCCATTGTCTCTGCGTCCCGTGGAGACCGCGCAAGACACTGCGGTGCACTGGGAAACATCTGGCGTGACCTCTGCGACCTGTTCATGTGGTCATTTCGGCTCTAGCCTATACACACCCCCTCCAAGACATGGACACGTAGGTTAGCAGTTGCATCTTACATTTTTTCTCAATGATCAATGTATGTCTGAGGCGAGCTTACATATAGATATCTATGAAGAGGACATCTGTGGAGACCCCGGATAAACATCAAGTGACTGACGATGGTTATCGTGGATTATACCTTTATGTAGTGCGACTTACATTAACTAATACAACAACTAATATACCTTGCTCTTTATAGCCTATCAATGCAATGAGAAAAGTTGTTTACATATAAAACGTGCTTGTAAGGTATTAAAAACAACAGGTTCATTGGTAGACTAAAAACCAGAGCAAATTTTGTATCCAACTGGACCAATTGCACTATCTGCTAAACCGTTATTATGATTTCAGTGCGTTTCTGGTCTGGTAGACTATAGATCTTATACTGGCTAAATGTCGCCATCTAGAGGTGACATTATATAATCTCACAGCACGACACTTTCAAAGACTCTAAACTTACAAGCATGCAAGGGATTTCTATGAGACTACATTTAGGAAAATGTACAGGGTTATACAATATTGTTTCCAAGTTCATATCAGATTAAACAGCCTAGACCTACAAGTAGGCTAGAACCGAAACATTAGCTAGCAAATATAGGCGGCTATTAGGCTAGTGCACTAGCCTATGGTCTTGTAGCCATGCCATATGGATCTAAGGTATTGTTGAGCCTGTTTCTTAGTTTTAAGGATTTCAATGGATTCATAGGGGATGATTTAGAGCTTTATTGCCTATATAATGACTGTTGCAATAAAAACAATTTGTATGCAATAGATGTCAGTGTTACATCGTAAATGTATTGTTCTCAAAACGTATTGTGCTCTAAGTAGTCTGTTGACTCGAAGTTGTTGTATAGTCATAGCCCACTCTTTACCATGTATACCATTTAATCGAACTGAGATGTCTATGCTTAGGATGCTCTGGACCGCTTTTAAAGGCTTAGATGTCTTGCAAGAGAAGTTGCACAGTTACCTGACAAGCACATTTTATCATAAACTATTGCAGAATCCAGACTTACATAAGACCATCAGGAATGTCAATCGCACCTGCGCACTTTGCACGACTAAACGACGCAAGTCGTCAGTAGGAAGTGATGTAAGTGATGAATTCTGCAAAGAGTAGTGGGAATTGGAGTTGGAATGTGTTAACTGCAGGGATGCAGTGCAGGGGTGACGTATTTTTAGATGAAAACACACTTTAAAATAATGAACCGTCAACGGAATAAGTGTCAAATGATTAATCAAAGAGCTTTAACTTAAAAATTGACAACTCTCACATCTGAAGTAATCGAACGTTGAGTGCGATAAACAAGCTCGCCTATGTTTAGATCAAGTTGCAACTAAGTTTAAATGAAGGATAGCTAACTAGCGGCAATACATTGAGAAAAACGACTTTGACTTGGTCATAAAAACTATATGTGACAGAACGAAAGGCTATTAATAAGCCAAGCCTGTATCTAGTCTTTAGACTGTTGTTTGAGATCATTGCTTGTAACATACCGTGGGTTTACGACTACCCTCAGTTTGAAACTACAAAATGTTTAAAGACAGAAAACACGCCTAGGTTCTGATAATAACAACTAAGTATGTCAATCTTTGTAAACAACTACGAAGCCTAGACATATGATTCACCTCCTGTTGTGATGAGTGGGGAAACAGTACTTCAAATCCCACAATGCATTGCTACATAGTTGTGTAAGTTTCCAGCGTCTTCCAGGAGAAACTCTTCGGGGGCGCAGGCTGTTGTTGAGAAAACATAAAGTCTGGAAAAAAACAATACAATATCGTTAAAGTTATTAGCGATATCACTCCTTCGGGAGAAAAGGACACGATTGTGCACAGGGCTCTTTACGGTTGACCAAAACGCTGTATTGGAGGGATTTGAGACCGTAAAAAGAAGAGGGGCCTGTCAAATATGTCCTCCTCTTCACAGGCATCTTCCAGGCGGCAATGGTGCTACCTCTGCGATTTGCCCAAGATGCCTTGGGCTATGATATGGGACTTTAGCGAAGCCGTTTGTCGAGGATGCGTGAACTACGAAGGTGCGGACAGAATTGAGCTCCTTATTGAGACGGCACGGCAGCTTAAGAGAACACATGTAATGCAGGATGGCCGATCCCCTGGCCCTCAGTCTGGTAAACATGGTCCAGGTGGAAAAGATGGCCCCATTGACGGTGGCCGGCAGCCGCCAGAGCGCTATGAAAGGGCAAGAGGAGATTATGGGGTGCCTGCACGTCTTCCAAATGGACTTCCCAGACTTGAAGATGGGGTTCCCCAAGAGGTTAGTAGACAGAGCCCCAATGCCAGAAGCAGGGCTATGATAGGCACTGTCCCACCCAACTTAATGGCACAGGGTCTAGTTGGTACCACACATGGCTTGCTGGCTGCCATGCCAGGCTTGAATGCCAGGTCTGGAGCAACCTCCTTAACCATCTCTGCCCCCATCCTGAATGAGATCAGCAAGCGTCAGGCACTGGGGATGGGCATGGGCATGGGGGTGGGTGTTGCTCCCTTCATAAGTCCTGAGGTCGAGAAGGAGCTGAAGGAGAAGCACCGTAATGTGGAGGCACTGAGCGAGCTCACGGAGAGCGTCCGTAACCGTGGGGACGACTGGGCTGGGCGGCCCAAGCCCGTCCGAGACACCCTGCTCACCCTCTCCAGCTGCTCGCCGTTCAACGTGCGCTTCAAGAAGGACCACGGCCTGCTGGGCCGCATCTTTGCCTTCGACGCCAAGGTGGGGCCCGAGACGGAGCTGAAGGTGTTCGTGGAGTACCCGTGCGGCTCAGGTGTGGTTTTCTCCAGCCTGGTGATGCTGGTGAAGCAGATGTTCCACGACTGCCAGAAGGACGCCGGCAAGGTGATCACTTCGGGCTACAAGTATGTGGAGTATGAGAAGCGTCACGGCTCTGGCGACTGGCGCCTGCTCGCCGAGCTCCTTAGCGACGCCGTGCGCACCTTTAAGGATGCCCCCAACCCCGACGCCCTCCCACAGCCTTACCTGGACGCCAGCTGTGCCGTCCTGCCCACCTCACTCTGCCAAATGGGCCGCCCAGGGATGTCACGGGTCCGCAGGCGCAAGACCTCCCCCGAGCCAGAGGGTGGTGCTGGAGGCGGCGGCGGTGGTGTTGTTAGTGTTGGTAGTGTAGTAGAGAGGCTGGTCAGCGAGGAACAGCTGCGGCAGCACTGGGCGTACAGCTATCCTGGCATGGCGGCTCACATGGCTGCCGCCGTTGCTGCTGCTGCCGCAGCCCAGCCCAATGCCGGGCAGATGTCGTCTCTCCAGGAGGGCCTGGCCATCCACGGCAGCGACCCCTCGCCCATCACGGCGCTCATGAACGTGGCTGACAACGTGGGAGCAGCTGGGCAGTCGCCCAAAGACGCCCCTGGAGGCTCCAGCATGTCCCACTCCTCTGCCTCCTCCTCCTCTGGTGCCAACTCAGCACTGCGGCAAAACAACGGCAGCCCTATGGCGGCATCGCCGGCTGGCCAGCGCCGACTGGCATCACGGAACGGGGAGCCTGGTGCGGCGGCGGGCAGCAGCTCCGGCTCTGCGGGGTCAGCCACGGGCGGCTCCATGCCCTCAGAGCAGGCGGCGGGCACGGGTGGCGAGGCCTCGGGCGCCGGCGGAAGCAACACGCCCCTCTGCTGCACCATCTGCCACGAGAGGCTGGAGGACACGCACTTCGTCCAGTGCCCCTCCGTGGCCGGGCACAAGTTCTGCTTCCCCTGCACTCGGGATTTCATCCGCAACCAGGGCTCTGGCAGCGAGGTGTACTGCCCCAGCGGCGAGAAGTGCCCCCTGGTGGGCTCCAACGTGCCCTGGGCCTTTATGCAGGGGGAGATCTCCACCATCCTGGCTGGAGACGTGAAGGTTAAAAAGGAGAGGGACCCGTAATGGTCTTCGCTGTGGACAGAGGTATGGTTGTTTGGGCCTGTGTACTACAATAGTAATGTTTTTGTTATTACACTGATGTTTTTGATTGTACCAACATCACAACACTGCTGTACAGACTGGAATTATATAAAAGTAAGGTGTGGTAGATATGATATGAGCAGCAAAGTAATGTGAAGCACTGTAATTTGAATTTTCTGTGTATAGAAACAGACATTAAGAAGGATATGACTTGTGGTTGTATTTGTGTAGGCCTTCATGCCCTGTATGGACTTCTGTTAAAGTGTGTTGTTCTCTTTTTTTCATTCCAGGGTCCAGCTTCTCCATGGAACGAACTGCAGCCTTGAACCCCAAAGATGCTGTGACCGCACGGCAATCAGCACTGAAGAGACACTGTCAATCAAGCAGGTCTTCTTCCTCACAGCCAATCACCCTTAATCTTTCTCCCCCTCAGGGCAGGGTCATGATGCCCAGGCCCCATCAGGTCTAGAGGAGACCCAAACCCTTATATGCTCTTATTGCCGCCCAAAATGTCAAGTCTATATGTAAAAATCTCTAAGTGATTTGTATCTTCAAATATTTAGGCAAACTATGTATAGTAATAGGCTGTATGAAAGTATATTATAATTTAACCTACTTGTAATGTATTCAGACCCATTTCACAGAGCAGCCTGTGTCTTTCGACAAGCAAAATTCACACCTCAAGGACTGTCTTGTTTTATTATGAGAATGAATGCTGACATCACTGAATGTCCCTACAGCCAGACAGGCTTGGGTTGTGGGGAGAAAGCCTGCGCTTTGTAAACAATAGGAGACGTCGAGTCTAGGTGTGCTCTCAGGCAGTCACACCCGTGTTCCCCTACTCGTGTCCCTGCTGACAAAAGCCAACATTGCAGGAAGAGAGGCTACCACATGCTGGTAGGCTTCCAATAAATAAAAGATTTAAAAAAAATGCTTTTACCATATCCAAGCCACGCCTATTTCAAATCCAGCATGTACGATATAAATCTTTCTTTATATTTGATATACTGTATGTAGATTGTAAACAAAACAAAACAAAAACATACAGCCCTTTCAATGGTTCTAAAAGTGCAATCTCTAGTTTTGATACTTCATACTGCTTTAAGTACCACTAATTAAATGAGTGAATAGAAAACCAAAGATAGATTCTTGCAGAGATCGGTGTATAATACAACGCTGTTGCGTATATTTTTGTGGTAAAATAGCTTTTTATTTCATTAGATAAACAGGGAAGTTTATGGGAACCACATGCTTCAGTCCCCGTAGAGTGGACCCAGTAGACTGTATGACTCTCACTCAAATGATTATATTTCTATTACCCCTTTTGGCCGGTGAAGTTGAGCAGATCAACTGCATAGGTGTGATGTTTGGTGAAATGTACAAAAAAAAAAAACTGCAGATATAGTGTAAACATTGTTTTAATTTTTTACAATTCTACAAGGTCCAGATATATTTTTATTTCAACAGTATGACATAACTAATGGCCTGCTTTCCGAGGAAGAAAGTTGCCAACGTTTTTGCTATTGAATATAAGACATTTCTTGAGTGCTTTTTCAGTGTAATGACTTTTAAACTATCCTGTACTGTTAAAATCTCTGCCCTGGATATATGTTATGGTAATGTATATGTAAACATGCCTACATAAACACTTCATTCTGTGTAAAATGTTCAATCTGCTTTTGTGTTAAGGTTCCGATTATATTTAAATTAAAAAGTATGACAGGCTTTTGACAATCCTTCAATAAAGACGGTCCAACGTCTGTAATGTCCAGATGTCAGTGGTTTGACTTGTGTATTTATTTCTCAAACTGCAGCTGAAAGGATGAGAAAGCCTTGTTCACAACCCTTTGAGCCGCTGTTACACTCTTGAGTGGAACCTTTCAGTGGCCAGTATGAACAAAATGAACAGCTCCAATCATCAGGTTTTAGGCCAAATCACCATAAATTCAACTTTTCATTGAAGGTTTCATAGTTTTTTCCTTGATTCCCTTCAAGTGAAAACACATTCCATCTCATTCATTAAGAAAAGTGCCAAATAGAGAACCATAGTCTGTAAGTAACTGGAAGCCAGGGTTAAGATTTTAGAACTGGAGAAATGTGCTCTGTTCTCCAGGGCCTTGGGGCAGTATCTGAGTCTGTAAGAACACCGTGTGGACTTGGTCTTTGGGATCTAGAGCCTGATAGACTAGGTGTTTACTAATACTAATTCTACCCTCTTTCCTGCCAAACACGATAATCTTTGCTTTGTCAAAATGTTTTGCTTTAGACATTGACAGAGGAGGTACATTTGGCTGTAGTCAAATGGTGAGAGAGCCAGATATATCTCTGTAGCCTGACGATGCTAATCAGGTTTATTCTGTAGAATTTGACCCAAAGACAGCGTAAATAGAGATTAAACAGAAGACGTGTGAAAACTGATCCCTGGGTATCATAGCCTGTGTGTCATAGCCAACCTATCAGATTAATAACTGACAATGGTGGCAAAGTAACCCCGGCCTTCAAAATAAGACCTGAACCAAATAAGGACTGCTCCAGGAAGTCCCACCCCATTTCCTAACCTGTCCAGCAGTATTCTATGATTTAGAGTCTCATATTCAGCACCGAGATCTGGTAAAACTAGAACATATATTTTACCTGACTCAGTATTTAGCCATATATCATTTAACACTTTTATAAATGACTTCTGAGTTCAGAAAAAAATGCTGAGTTGATTGAAAACATCCTTCCCAATGCTCTTAGCTATAAAAGGAAGATTTGAGACAGGTTTAGAGTTGTTTAACAGATAGGAATCCAGAGTGCTTTTTTAAAGAGAGTTTTAATGTCAGCTGTTTTTAGTGACTATGGGGAAAAGCCTGAGAGCCATTAACTATTGGCTGCAAGTCAGAGCTGAAAATAGTTTTCAAAACTGGCAGTTGTTGCCACAGATGGCAGTGTGTCAAGAGATGTTGATGATTTAAGATGCCAAACCATTCCCTCCAGAGTTGCATTCAATTATGAAAATGACAAAGTCATTTCTGAGTGGTCGTAGAGACGGCAGTTTCAAGGTTTGACAGTAGGCTATGGTGTTGATGGTCAGTCTAAAAGTTGTGATTTTTTTCACTAAAGAAGCAAGCATATTCATTACATTTTGCTGTGGAAAGTATTCTGGGGCTTGGGATTGGTCAAGAGGGCATGGATTTTTAGCTATGACCCTGCACCTCTGCTCAGAGGATGTAGGCCTACTTGGTGCTGTTGGTGTGTTTGTTTAAGGTTAGTCTCTTGCTTATTCAGAGGGATATATACACAGGACACAGCATCTTTTTTATTCAAATATGCTCTGTGTGGTTTATCATGGTGAAAACGCTGATCTGTGATCACAAACCCTTATCGTGAGATGAATGCTCAGACTATCTGGAACGTGTACTGTAGCCTGTAAAGGCATTTAGTGTTAAGCGTTGTCATTCACCACATAGTCCAGTAGATGGAGCAAGGGGGCTATTGATGTGGTAACATGGGATCGGGGACGTCAGATAAGGCCGTAAGGAAAAAAGGGATGTCTTTTAGAAAGAAGAAAATCAGCTTTCTGACATCGGACCCCAGCGCATTACCCCAAACATGTTACCTGGAATGGATTCCGTAGATCTGTAACCCTTCTGCTTTTCCCCTCTTGAGTGCTGTCAGTTCTTTATTGTCGTTGTAGGAGTCGAACTACAATTACTTTTTACTCTTTGTGCCACTATATAAAGATTCTAGAACTAAAGTATAAACTTTAGTTTAAAAATATAAATGAAATTACACTACAGTTTGTGGGAAAGTTCAGATTGAAGACCTACTAAGATAATAGTTTTTCACACAACCATGCAGGCCTATACTCCTCATCTCCATTTATTTTCTGAATTACACGCTGGTGTGGATTTAAATACAATGTTCTCATGAACTCAGGAACTAATTTCTCCATTTGATAAAGTTGTAGCCTATGTGCTGGAGAGAAAAATAATTTTTCATCCATTTACAAAATGTGAACTCTAGAATGGAGTTCTTTTGTTAATCACCCCTGATAACACAGCCTATAAACTTAAAATCTCCAAAATCATGCTAAATCTCCAGCTTCCACCAGTAGTGTTAGCCCATTGTGACTTGTGTTACCATGGGCGTCGTTAGGCCTGGAATATGAATAGCTCCGGATCTCAAATTATTAGTAATATCATTCTAATGAATAATTAGAATAATAAAATAAATAGCCCCAGGTTTATTAACCTGTCATTCATATACTGTAAAACTGAAGTAAGTTTTGGGCCCTCTGTGTCCTGTCATTCAAGCAGTAGATCTACTTCACACTGCTTGGCACGCGCGCATTTTGTGAGAGTACGCGCGAGAGAGAGACAGGGAGAGAGTGGGCGCACTAGTTACCGGGCTTTTCATTGTTGGCACCTGGTCGTAGCTTACTAGCTAATTCGCAAAGGCAAATCTTGAAGGCAATGGATGTAAGAAGCTTTTTTCAGAAGGAAAATTGATGAAGGGAACAAGATGCAGGCGAGGCTAGAGAAGGTGGAGGAAGAGTTATATGTATTTCAAGAGCAAGTTAAAGGAATGAAATGATGAGAACAGTTTATACTCAACTTTAATAACAACCCGCTTTATAACTTCTTTACTTCGGTGTACCAATCAAAGGTCGATAGTGGGTTTTTTGATATTCAAACAGTTTGATGTTTTGTTTTAAAAATATATCAACACGAGTTTATAAGTAACGTGTGGCATGTGCACGTCCCGTGTGGCTTAGCATAAAAGTGTTTTCATGTAGACAACCATTTTGGCATAATATATGGGGTTGTGTTCATGTGACTCAGACAAACGACTTTAGGATTACTGTTTCTGGCTCAAAATGTGTGAAAATGGTGCAATCAGCTGCCAGAATAATAATAATAATAAAAAAATCCCGGGGGAGGGTGCCCCCGCACCCCCCTACAGGGCAAAGCTCTGAATGTTTTCAACTTCTACCATCGCCCCTGTTGTTAGCTAATTATTGAGGTGTTAATGAATGGTGCGTCGTCGCATTGGCATTAGAACTGGCGATGTCTGTAAGAGGATGTCGTGATGTGTGTTCCAGAGGTCATTCCTAAAGGCTTGAAAGAATAATGAGGCGGCGATGTCTCGCAACCGCTTATAGTGGGAAACAATCTGTTAATGTATGGCAACGACGAACTAACTGCTAAGTGGAGATGGGCACTGCACTTTGGGAATGGGCAACAAGTGGGCGCCTTGGAAACCACTTCCGTGCTGGAAAACAAGCTTGTTTAAGACTAAAACGGGGATGCTAGGGCCGAAGTTGGCCTATATAAATTAAAATGGTATGACGAAGCTCGACCTTGAGAGGCCTTCAGTGTAGACAGTTTGAAGTTCAGCACATACACACTCAGTCCACATGTTCCTGAACACCTGTTTAATAAATAACTGGCCAAATATGAAGTTTATGAAGCGAGAGCATATTGGTGTCCTTTCAGTTGCAGTCATTCGTACGTCTGAAAAGGATTGAAGGGAAGAGGGCAGTAAACTAATTACACACTGGTGTGTATTTTCCCACAGAACGTGTTAATGGTCGAATCTATTAGCCCGTGTTGACAGCGTCTTGCAAATAGGCGCAAATCGCCTACCTGTTGGAAGGCGTTTGCTTAGCTATAGGTGACAGATATGCACACAAAGGACTGTCACTATAACTTGATCAAATGTACGTATGCAATTATTACATGAATATGTTATATTCAGTGCATTGACATAACATTTGATTGCACATGTGTCTATCAGTTGTATTAAGACATTAGGCTATGCCAGATAGACACGCATGCACTGGGAGCAGCATCTCACGGCTGCGAGGGCGGTTTCCTTGCTGTTGCTCAGATAATCCTGTCGACCACCTGCGTACTAATCAGTTACATCTCCATTCATTAGCAATTAGGAAACGCATTCACATTCAGATTTTACTGTCTGTCCCACAGTAAGAGGATGTGTATTGAGGGAAGAAGAAGAATGGGAACACAGTAGCCTAGGCTGCCCGTGCGCCATTACGCGTATACCATAACGACGGCAATATCTACTCTATTTGGTTATTTGCTTGTTTGTATTTGTTTGAACAAAACTCATTTATTTGTTGAAAGTATGCTACTGCTCTGCAAGAATTGTGGGTAGATCCGATATGGCTATCCAAATGATTCGTGAATGTTTTCTGCACAATTGTTTCATGGTAGATAATCTATCCATTCAGTATTTATGATATTATCGAATAATTCTGGAACGGTTATGTGGTTTTGAAATGGGAGGCCCACGCAAAAGATATGCTGACCCAGACAGAACGAGTCAGAATAGCTGTGCGAGAAAAAAAAAATACCTTTAAGGATTTTGCTCCAGTATTTTTATACGTACCTTGTATATTTTGAAATATGATACTAATAACATTGATAAGACAGTACTGAAGCATCCAGGAAAACAGTTTAAGTGGTATGCACCAGTCAAACTGTGGTAGACTTCATAACAAACTGGCATAAACTGAAAAGACGCTGGGAGATTTCCATGGACGGGATTTTCATGGTTTGTGAATTCTGTTCACTCCTATACATTTAATACCAATTAATCTCAACCGCAATCGTTATGCACTCCGTGGAAGTGATAGCCGAGGGGATCTAACAACTTCGGAACATGACACCTTGGCAGTTTTGCCAGGGTTAGACCTCCCACTGACGAGCTTAAGTCCTGACAAGCTTAGACGCTGTGACCACATCAGAGTCTGCATCTTCAACCCACACTTAGAGCAGTCCTGTTCATGACAACAGTCTCGAACATTTATCCAATCGGTTGACAAATGAAGGCATTAGTCTGAAGTTGCAACTGGCCTACATCTAGTAAAAGCTGTTTCTAGTGTGATCATATTTTAAAGCAGTGCAATGTATGCAGTAGACTTCTACCATTAAGGTTGTGATAGAGTGGTGCCAAAGTTGTGATAGACTGGTTCCAGCGAATAAAACCATTTCTGTTGTTAGTGGTAGCCATCCTAGTCCCCTTGTCTCCTTGGTAAAGACAGTTGGCCTTGAAAAGCCCAGGGTGTGTAGTGCGGAGGATGCAATTTCAACTGGACGTGTCTGTCCCCAGCCAATATACAGAACACCAGGGGGCAAAAGAGACCATTTAGACCTCCTTCCTGAGTCCCACGCCGCGGATATTCAAATGGCTGATCGGGGCGGGCCCTTACCTGTGTTTTAAGGGCTGGACGTCAGAGGTTCGCACTGTACTTGCCCCATAGCTAACAGACACCAGCGCTCACCGGGTCACTACTACCGCAGCGCTCCAGAGGAACCGTCACGGATTTGTACTAAAAATCTCAAGGGAATATACATTTTTACATCACGTTATTTGCTACTTCACAGAACAATTTAAAAGCAATGGAGAGCTGAAGAACTTTAGAAGAACAGAACTTTCGAGAACTTTACTCGAAAATCTGATCGAATAATTACATTTCTCCTGGTAAATACGCAGTGTCTCTCGCCAGGACTGATCAACTTTTATCCAGCATTTGCGTGGAAAGTGGAACGCATAAAAAAACTGGATTCTGATTCAGACTGTTCATTGGAAGTAAAACGCTCTGAGGCTTTGACCACTGAACCGAAATATAATTTTTTTCTTTGAAGAATTTGTTCTATAGACATTTCACCTATTTAAGGTTTAATTGGGGATGTTGAGCTCGGTGAAGATGGAGTCTCACGAAATACCAGAGTGGAATGCGTTCTACAGTGAAGCGAGTGAGGTAAGAAGACAAATTAATGACCGTAAAATATGCTCATTTTTATATGCTTGTTCTTTTCTGGAAGGTAAACATTATTATTGGCGACCACAAGATGTAAACAGAAATGTACTGAACTTCCCCATTATGATTTTCTCCGACATGTTTGTGACAGTTATTTTTTATGGCCGTTCGATTTTAAAATGTATCGCTTGCAAATGTAAACCCGAGTTAAGATAGAAATTAATTTACAAGTTTACATTTAATGAAAAGTAAAACCGCAAAAAGTATCATTTGCCAAAGCAAAAAAAAAAATTCTCATGTGTGTCAATTCATTTTACGCACATTGGTCACGGCAATTTACCAGTGTCAGTCAAACCAACTCGGAACCTTCTTGCCATCAGACAAATTTAGATATCCTCGAAATAAATATAATCTTGTGTTGCATGACCATCTTCATAATATCGTGTATAAAAAGAACAATAATCAGAAAGTCGGTTTGGAGTTTTGTAAATATTTTGAAAGAAGCTGCAATAGATTAATATAATCGAGAGATGCAAATACTTTTAGTAATTACATTAACTCTCCTTTCGTTTTGTAAATATTTTGTATGTTTTATCAACAAATCATTTAACACAAAAAACTCACTTTTAAAGCAGTGGGCTTGCATTTCAGTGATAATGTAACTTTTCATGCGAGGCTCTTTAGGACAACGTACCCTACTGTGTTTCAACATACTTGTGTAACTCCATTAAGTCTAATCAGATCCTTCTATCCGTCTCACAGTGTTTCACAGATCAATGCGTTATTGATTTCAAAAAAATTCATTTCGCCCAGTCCTAAATGTTATGATATATGCACTGAAATGTAATCCAGAATATTATAAACACAGTATTACTCCTCAATGTCTTTATTTAAAGCTTAAGATAACTACTTCCAAGGCATATTTCTTAACAAAAAAACTCATCATTCGTTGTGTCTTTTTTCACCCTCAGATGTACGCCTCTCCCAGCTCCATGAATTCCAGTCTGGGCGCCATGGGATCCATCAACAGCTACATCAACCTGAACTCGGCTGGCTCGGCCCCCATGAACATGGGCTACCCCAGCCCAGGCCTGAGCAGCAGCCCGCTTGCCTCCATGGGCGGCGGGCCCAACCACATGAGTCTGTCCCCCGTACCGACCTCCCTCAATCACAGCTCGCTCACCCAGCTGGGCTCGCCCGCCTCATCCCTGGGTTCCCTCTCCCACTACCCCAACATGGGCCAGCCAGTGAGCCAGCTGAGCTACCCCTCGCCCAACTCCCTGAACCGCGCCAAAGAGGTACCCAAGCCCTACCGTCGCTCGCTGACGCATGCCAAGCCACCGTACTCGTACATCTCCCTCATCACCATGGCGATCCAGCAGTCCAGCAACAAGATGCTGACGCTGAACGAGATCTACCAGTGGATCATGGACCTCTTCCCGTACTACCGCGAGAACCAGCAGCGCTGGCAGAACTCCATCCGCCACTCACTCTCCTTCAACGACTGCTTTGTGAAAGTGGCCCGCTCGCCCGACAAGCCTGGCAAGGGCTCCTACTGGACTCTGCACCCCAACTCGGGGAACATGTTCGAGAATGGCTGCTACCTGCGGCGCCAGAAACGCTTCAAACTCGAGGCGGACAAGGCCGCCAAAAAGGGCTCCGGGAAGTCTCAGGAGGGCGGCAGTGGCAGTGGTGGCAGTGCCAAGGGAGGCCACGGAGACAGCCTTCAGGGGGACCACAGCCCCACGACCGGATCCGAGGGTGCTGATTCGGCCCATTCAGACAGCTCCCACCCCGGCTCGTCTTCTGAGGACCACCAGCAGCAGCATCAGCAGCAGCAGCAGAGGAGCCTGGTCCAGCTGGAGTGCCCTCCTCCCCCCTCCGTGGTCCAGAGTTCCCCGGTTCCCATCCCGTCCTCTTTGCCCTCCTCCATTGTGCCAACAGGTGCCCACCTCCACTCCCAGTCTGTAGGGGGCAGCCCGCACCTCCTGGCTGGAGGCATGCAGCACCTGGACCTCCATAACGAACAGCTCAAGTCCATGGATCCGCACTACAACTTCAACCACCCCTTCTCCATCACAAACCTCATGTCCAACGAGCAGAAGATGGACCTCAAGTCCTACCAGGACCAGGTGATGGCCTACAATGGCTATGCCACCTCATCGCCCATGGCAGCCAAACAGATCTACGACCCTGCAGGGACCTCTGCCATAGACTCCGGTGCCTACTACCAGACCTTGTACAGCAGGTCCGTCCTAAATGCGTCCTAACACAGAGGTCCACAAAGCCAAATCAAAAGGCCAATTACTTTTTCTTTTAAATAAAAAAAGGGGGGAGGGGGACCCATTGCTACGGACCTCATAGGGGCCTACAAAATGGCGACGCTGCTCTAGTGTGGCCTGTTCACACGGAGCAAGAGAGGGACCACTAGTTATCAGAGCTGATAACACATGGCAGTGTCGCCAGGAAAAAAAAACACCCATGCTGTGACTCTCTGACACACAGCCCACCTTTCCCCTCTCCCTCTCCTGACAGCAGCTCCATACTGGATTGATTCTGTTCTAACACAAGGAACCTCTGGACCCTGTCTCAAAGGAGAGCCATTCCACACCGTGCTAGTGCATTTATAAAAGGACTCATTCTTGTCCCACAGAACCCTAATATCTGGGCCAGGGCCTTTTTTTTCTTAATAGAGGGCATAAGGAAATGGTCTGTTCTGAATGTGCATAGTCTGTATATATATACGTAGAAAGGAGACCGTAGATCTGCATTTATTTATGAAGGGAAAATTAATATATCTTGTACAGTGCTGTGATGTAAAGTTACAAACATGTGATAAAGGGATTTTTTTTTTTAAATGACATTTTTTGGAAGGGGAAAAAAGCATAGTTCAGGTTACTGCTCACAGCAGTTGTTACTGCATTACAGGGAAAACGTTTGTTTTGTGTTACAACCTAGTCATCTCTCTGTTTGTAAACTACATTTAAGTTCTCTCTCTGTCTTTCCCCCCAGAAAGAAATATAGTTGTTAAAATGATGTGTTGCATACTTGGGTTATTTGTGGAGAAACAGAATGTTGCTTTCCTAATCAGGGTGCTTTATTTTGTCTGTCTCCCCTAAAGACCACATTTTCAAGTAACCGAAGTATCTGTGGTAATTATTTTTTATTTTTTTTTCAAAAACGTACATTTCAAATGCCATCTTAAACTACGGGAGCCTGCAGCAATGTCCCCTGTGTCCCTCTTGTTATATATATTTTTTTATTTTTCCTCCATGTGTAAGTGACACATGGCATGGGTACTGTGGGGAGCAGAGTTACAGTTGTCTAGATAGGGATAACAGTTACTAAGATAGGCATGGGGATGTAAATGCACTCGAGGAGCATTTACATACAATACTTTGCACTAGAGCTCCCACCAGCTCTGCACAGCTGGGCAGGCAGGGGGGGGGGGAGTGGCAGAGAGCGAGTTACAACAATGCCTTGTGACTACCTCTCATTTACCCTAAAAAAAAAAAAACCCTGACAAACTTAAAATTGGATCACTGTGATGATGTCAGAGGCTCTGTCTAAACTGTGTCCTTTTGAAGGTTTGTGATCGTGTGAGCATGAGAGCCCCATTGTGAGCTGACGCACGGCAAGAGGGCAACAAACCAAAAGGAACACTTTTTTTTTAAAGGAATCTAAATTTTCAGGTCACAACTAATATTATTTGATGCTATTTAGTCATGAGAGACTATGTTTATTTAACTCGGCTTTTGCTTTAAAATGGGAGGATATGTGTGTTAATATATGTATTGTATATGGCTATATAAGTGGACATTGTATGATTTGAATGTTGTGGTTTGGATGTCGGATCTTCTTTTCTTATTAAAAAAAAACTACAAAGGAAGAATTCCTCCTTGGTTCTGTTGTATTACCTAAGTTTGTTTAAAGAGGCTGGTGTTTAAAAAAAAAAATACTTTCTCACACATGCACATGTTCTTGAACATTTTCCTCCATGTGTGAATGAGTGCAGGGGTTGATATTCAGGGAAATCTGAACCCTCCATTTCCCACCTCGAGACCTTGTAAAGACTCAGGGAAAATGCCTGTATGGCTGTGTTGTGATGTGTCGTGAATGAAAGCAGTAACATTGCAGGGACAAGCACGTAAAAGGGTACGTCCGTCTGACGTAACATGGTTTCATGGTAGCGAGCAAACCAATCACAAGACTTCGCTGACAAAGTCACTCTTAAGTTTTTAATTGATTTCCATTGAGGACGTCATGTCATTTAAGTTTTACAAATAGCTACCGACAAGTTTGTTTTTGTGTGTGTGTGTGTGTGTGTGTGCAATTCATCTTAACTCAAGTTAATACTTGAATGTGTGTGTGTGTGTGTGTGTGTGCAATGCATGTCTGCTTGTATAAGTATGTGTATATCTACTCGAGTGAATGTTTGAATGTGTGTGTATGTGTGTGTGCGTGTGTGTGTTTGTGTGTGTAAGAGCCTGACTGACAAAGACAGACGTATTAACTAAGTCTTCTGTTAGAACATGACATCAGCTTGACAGTGAAGTGTCCTGTGAAAATATCCTATGATATTTCTCAGATATTCCCACTAGGGAGCAGCTTGAATACAAGGGCAAAACTGTTTGGGTGTGCTCATTTCATAGCACTAGAACAACTTTCTCAATGAACTTACAGCCGTGGCAAATCAGGTACATTATGGCAACATGTTAAAGAAATGATCAAATTGTCCATTTGTACTTCATTCAACAATTATATTTACACATCAGCGAAGGCATCATCTATTGCATTTTATAGTGTTCTGTGTATCTTTCTCTATCACTGGAGGCTTCAAAGCCCGTATATGTGCCTCCTTTCTCTTTCAAAAAGGTATCTAGAAAGTGTTTAGAAACAGTGTTTGATAAAGGGAGAGTGTTCAGAAACGGTG
>NC_137928.1:16370908-16383408 GCF_963457725.1 Sprattus sprattus | reverse complement strand
GTTTCTATTTGGAGGTGAGTATGTGTGTGTGCATGCGCTTGTACTAGTGTGTTTGGGTTTATGCCCAGGTATATGTGTGTGCGCGTGTGTGTATAACCCTTTGTGTGTGTGTGTGTGTGTGTGTGTGTGTGTGTGTGTGTGTGTGTGGGTGTGGGTGTGTGTGTGTGTGTGTGTGTGTGTGTGTGTGTGTGTGTGTGTACCCATGCCATGGCTGATTTACGTAGCAGTGGACAGTGGCTGTCAGGCCAGGCCATGTTGTCTTAAGGTCTAGTCAGGGCTGACACCCTCTTCCTGGTCTGGTCTGTCCCTCTTCACTCAGTCCACGTGGACCCCAGATGCCAGCGGACATTCCTGACGCCTTCATCACAGAGCCAGTTACCCCCCTCCCCCTCCCCCTCTCCCTCCCCCATCCCAGTGTCCCACCCCATCCCAGTCTTCTGTCCCTATTCAGTCTCATGAGAGACACAGAGATAGAGAAAGCGAGATAGAGAGAGAGCGAGAGGGAGAGCGAGAAGGCGAGCGAGAGACACTGTTAACTGTTAACTACAATGAACCCATAAATTGTAGCTAACAGTTTCAACCGATAGTTTGTTGAGAATCTGAGCATCTGTAGATAGTCTCTAGGCGACGATCCAACAATATGTCAAATAGGGCTACATTTCAGACTTTCACAGTTCCGACCAGTAATATTGAGAGGCTTTGGCTGCTTATGGGGGCACAGTATAATAGGTCCACCATTTAGGTGGTCCTTTTATGTTAATCAAAGTGTCTGATCTTCACACATCTGATGTTCTCAAGCCCAACTCTACTACTCTCTAGCAGCAGTGGAACATATAGATGTGCGTGACGGAAAGGGAGAACCCTAAAGCAGAACCCAGCTAAAACAACGGAACCCATCTACTAATTTATCTGCCTAGCTGTGTAATCTTTATCTGGCTAAAGTCTTATGTGGGAATGAACATGCAAGAACATGCTTCAAGAACAGCTTCACATGAAAAAGAATGTGCCAGAATGTATCAGAATGTGTTCTGTTATTTTATTTGTCTGGCAGTCGTTATTCAATTTGTTCCTTAATTTGTACCAAAAATATCGTGTGAAGCTGTTACACAGTTATACTGTTAAACAGACAGACTGACAGACAAGGTATTAAAAACGTGATTTATGTTGCCTACTTTATTGATTCAGTTCACAACATCACGAACCGCGTGACGCTCATTAACTTCTCGATAAGTCTGGGACAACGCCAGTCAGTCCTAAACAATGTTGTGTTGTAGCTGTTATCTTTGAAAACATCTTTATCATCCCAGGGCAATTCTCAAGCAACAGGATGTGGTTACTTGGCTAGGACAGGTTTGCAATAGCTCTGTGTCATAGTATTACTCTCAGGGACTGACCCTTAACAGTAGCCGTGACCTTCAGAGATGATGCAATGATAGCAGGTGCATTTTCCCAAAGAAAGACCTCTGGACTTTGTCGTAAACCTTCCCAGTAATCGCATCGAACCCTTTCTACACCGTATGAGGTGGCTCCTACAGACAGATCACGGCCTTGGGTGCCGTTGTTGTAAAGTCATCTCACCTGGCGTCTTGAGATAAGGTTCAGTTATGTTTTGACCCAGATCTTACGCACACTCAGATGGAGAGTGTGCCAACTGAATGTTGGGTGGGGCCTTCTTTTACGTAACAGGAAGCGGAGGGGTGTGCCGGGAATACAGGATATTCTTTAATTACTTGTGGATCATCATTAAGGAGATAATAACAAAAAACAAGATACAAGGTCGAAGGGAAAGGTAAAAGTCAGTCATTTAGCAGACGCTTTTATCCAAAGCGACATACAGATAACAACAAAAGGTGTGACGCTAACCACCATGCCACCACGCCACCACGCCACCACGCCACCACGCCACCACACCACCACGCCTACCATATTTTATGTTCATAAGAAATATAAATGACAAGGAAGAAGATGATGAAACCAAGAAACAAAAAATGACATCAGATGCATTTTCAATAAACAGGTTAATAATTAATGAATTAATAAATAGATATACTATCACATATACAAAAGTGATGACAACACCGCGACAAGACAAAAGCAGGATGAACAAGGAAAAGAAGAGACCAAAGACGAACGGTCAGGCATGAGAAAGATGAGGAGAGGAACTAAAGGAACTACAACATGAGAAACTAACGGACTACTAAAAGCAATCTGATAGACAACAGCCAAGAGACAACAAGTAAGATGACCACCAACCATCAAAAAAGAAGACGTGAAGAATAACCACCAGGATCCACATTACAGGCCCATCTGGGCAGGCCCGGGGTGGGTAATCGGGAGAATCGGGAGCTTTCCCGATGGGCCGCTTCACTTCTGGGCCGGTCGAGAATTTAATTTTTTGACATTTGTCACGTTCGTTCATCTTCTCTTAAAGTAGGCTAAACACGTTTCACATTCTGACACCGCAGCCTCTGCATGGGTTGTACCATGCGAGGAAGTTCTCCACTCCCAAATAGAGTTGGTTGGGTCCACAGCCCGTCTTTTCCAAAAAGTTTTCTCATTAGACTGCTGCTGGGCCGGCCCAAACGCAACGATACGAGGCAGGGAGGATGGATGGGAGGAAAAGGCCATAGGAGGGGCTGAAAAAGCCAGTTTGAAATAAAGAAAGGCAACGGAGGAGGATGCTGCCAAATGTGCCAAGTTTACCGATTTATTTTCAAGAGGTAAAAACACAAGTGGCAACTGGTAAAGAGAGACATAGGCCTAATGATTAGCAACGTAAATATTCGGCTAGCATTGTAGCGTTGGTTAATATCGTTGTAGCGTTGTAAACCTATTCGCTATTTTTATATCACCCAATATATGGTAAAATGACTCCTGCTGAAAATGATGAGCACGAAATGTGCAATGAGTAGGCCATGACTACAGGGACAGGTAGAGAGGTTAACCAAATAAACAATATGAATTAAAGTTATTTAATGTAAGAAAGAGCAGACAGAAATTGGATAAATGATGAAAGAAAAGAATGACAGGGGAGATTTTAGATGATGAACCAGTTGTCTCATCTGATGTTGCTTTTGAAGTGAATGTCCATAATGTTATTCTGGACACTGTGGCAGGTAGCATGGATAGGAGGTTTTCAGCAAATGCAAAACTTGCCTTAGATTTGGCTTGTCTTGACCCTAAAAACATTCCTGAAATAAAGATAGATGGGCTCCCTAACTCAGCACTCCAGGAAATCAGCAAATGTCTGCTTACGTTTGATTACAGAGTTACTGTTAGCACATTACAAACGGAGCTGTCTAGCCTGGCATACCAGTGGGAGAGACTGAAAAAGTCCTCTTTTGAAGGTTGTACTGTCAGGGCATGTAGGCTAGTGAGATGGCACAGGAAGGTCAGGAGGATAGTGGCAGACTACCATATATGGAAGAACCAGAGATGGAGCTTGAAAGCAGGACCTGTTCCTCCTGCAAAAACTGTGCCATTTGTGCCCATTTAATACTCTCACTGTACAACCTCCTCACAGATGCTTATCATGTCATTAGGTAAGCATATAAGTTTGGGTTGACTTTGTCCATCACACAGGTTGCATGTGAGAGAAGCTTTCCAAACCCTAACATTTGTGAAGAATAGGCTTCGAAGCTCATTGAGTCAGGAGAACTTGGAGGATTTCATGTTAATGTGCACAGAAAAGGAAATCCTCATGTCTAGAAGCAGTGACACAGTTATAGATAAAGTGGCTGAAACCAGTGCAATGCTTAGGCGGTTACTGATGCTGTAGATGCTGTTGGTGCTATTCCCAATGTAACTGTTTACTGTACTGTGAGTTGAACTGTAAACATTGGATCAGTATCCTCGTTGTTGAAGAGTGGGATAGGTTTCAAATGCTTTATTTATTTATTTCTGCTTTTATTAATTATCAACCTATCCTTGTGGAATAGCGGAATATTTTTTGTTGACTTCTCAGTTTAAGTGGATTTTTATTTAACTTTTACATTATTTGTTGAACCATGGTATTAATAAAAAGAAAAATCAGAATAGTAAGAGCTGAACTGTTTCTTCATTTATCCAATTTCCGCTACCATGGAAAAAGTGGGCCGGTCATGGGCCTGAATTTCCCGGGCTGAAAAGTGGCCCCACTCCGGCCCTGCATCTGGGTCTCAACCCCCCATCTTCAGAGAGAAGTCACAGTTTGGTGGGATACCCCCTTCTCCTCCGCAGAGCCTCTGTACCCCCCACCCCCGCCCCCTCTTCCCCTCTTCTCCTGCCCCGGCATGGCTCTGTTACGGTGTGTGTGTGTGTGTGTGTGTGGGGGGGGGGGGGTTGGGGGGGGGGTGAGGGTTTGTTTTCGTGCCCTGGCAATCACAGGCCTTCCTCGTTTGCACCAATTAGCAACAACAGGAGCCCAGCTGGGCCAGATTAGCGGCGTGCCGCCCTGCTCTCCTGTTACGGGGTGCAAGGGGCTAAAAACAACACAGGCGTGCGAGGGAGCTGGCGCCTTACAGAGAGAGAGAGAGAGAGAGAGGGAGAGAGAGGGGGAGGGAGGGAGAGGGAGATGGGGGAGATGGGGAGGAAGAGAGGGAGAGAGAGAGCGAGAGAGAGTGATGGGGTGGCCGATCAGATGATTTTATGTCACGATTAATCTTGAAGATGTCTATGATCTACTTTTGTCAGGCGAATCATGGACATTGTGACATTTTATGTCTTCCTACTGATGTATCCAAGCTTCGATGAAAACACTGATGCCGTGGATCCACACAAAGTTGATAACAGTTCTGACAAACAGAAGTAGATGTCTCTGTCATAAATCTCATTTCTGGAGGTAATACGACAAATCTATTCAACCCCCTTAAAAGGAAACATTCGTTTGAACATGCCGATAGTGTTTCACTCGGGTCGGTACAGCCACACTCACCTGCATCTCACAAAGTCCCTTAAGTCGAAACAATACGGTAGACAGAGGTGACTGAGGCGTCCCATTCTAATATGGTGCCGTTTAAAGCAATGGACACTGCGGGGTTTAAGACATTGATGTACTTACTGTATGATATACTGGTCGCTAATAACAATTTGAAGTTGAACCTGTGAAACAGGACTCTGGATGTTTATTTGTCTTGGAAGTGTCAGAATTTGAAAAGTGCACTTTTGTGTTGTTTTACATTGAACTTTTCTCTTACATATCACTACAATGTTCTTTACTTGAGTTCTGTGTACTTGTAAAAATGTAATGGTTATGTTATCTATTATCTATTGACTGTTGATTATAAGTTTGCTTAATATTTCACATAACGTTTAAATGACGATTTAGAAAACTGCGTCTTTAATGTAACATCGTATTTGAAATGCTGCAAGTAAATAAGTCCATAGTCTGGTTCAAGTCTGGGTAGATAGGTCTGGACAGTATACTTCAAATGTGGGAATCATGATTGTGTGTTCAAAAGATTGAGGTATGATTTTTTTGGGCAGATCGCCCACCCCTAGTGAGTGAACAAGAGAAGGAGAGAGAAAGAAAGGGATAGAGGGGTTGAGTGAGTGAGAGAGAACGGGAGAGAGAGAGATGGAGGGAGAGAGAGAGAAGGAGTTGTGCCAGCGACAATCCCATCATTCAACAAGCTAGCCGGGGCCAAGCCACCAACATTTAGGAATCTGACGGGACTATTGCCACTTCATCCACTTGAGAACACACACACACACACACACACACACACACATACACACACACACACACACACACACACACACACACACACACACACACACGCACACACACACACACAAACACACACACACACAGACACACACACACACACACACACACACACACACACACACACACACACACACACGGTGGCTTTTTTGTCTTCTTCCTGTCTGCTTCTCTCTCTATCTCTTTCTTTTTCCTTCTCTCTTTCTCTCTCTTCCTCTACATCTGCTCCTCTCTCTTTCTTTCGCTCTCTTCCACTCCTTCCGTTTCTCTCTCTCTCTCTCTCTTTTCTCTCTTGTGTGGGTTGTGGCACTCCATTTGTAGTGGAATAGCATCTTTTTATTCCAAAGTTATTTCTCCTTCTTCGACAGTAATAAAAAAAATACACACACACATACTAACCTCCAAATAAAAACACTCATACACACACACACACACACACACACACACACACACACACACACACACACACACACACACACACACACAGACACAGACACAGACACACACACACACACACACACACACACACACACACACACACACACACAGACACACACAGACACACACAAACATACATACACACAAACACACACACACACACACACACAAACACACACACACACACACACAGACATCCTCTGTCACATGCACATACACACACACTCTCTCTCTCTCTCTCTGACACACACACACACACACTCTCATAAACACTTCTGACTTTCCTTTAACCAGGTCTATGAATCATATCACATTACACACACGCCACCCATCCACCTCACCATATTCCATTCATCTATGTGTCTATGCTGTGTCATTTAATCTATTTTTATGACATAGACCAGCATTGAAGGGATCGCTGACGGGCTTCTGGTTGGGTGCGTGGCTGAAGGGCAGTCACAACTTCTATTTCAACCTCCAACCACAGAGGAAATTTAGAGCCATCAACCACACTTGTAAGTGCTTCAATGCTGATTTATGTAGTATGGAGTTGTTCAGGTGTTCATGTTCCTGTTGTTTACCTGGCGTAGTTAGGAGCCAACACGTGCTCTGGGTTTGGTACCACAGAGTACTCCTGCTGATTCAATGTGTCTTACATCAAGAGTATGTTTTGGATGAAAATAAGCTTTGTGTGAATGTTAATGCATCTCCTCACATGGGAGTGGCCGTATGAATGTTTACTTTGTTTATGTTTATGTTTACAATAATTAAGTCTATCAAAGATCCAGAAGCTTCTGTTCTGTCTTTTCACCTGTCTCTATATTTTCTTCCTCTCTCTCTCTCCTTGTAATTGGTTCCTCATCCTTCCTTCTGTCCTCTCTCCATTTCTGTCCCCTTCTCTCTCACTACTGTCTTCCGCACACCTATCTATGTCATCTATCTATCTCCCCTCTACTCATATCCTTCTCCTCCCTCCCTCCTCCCCCCCCTTTCTATCTTTCTCTCATTTCTCCTGCTTCTCTGCCTCTATGTCTGTTTTTAGAGGTGCTGTTGATCAGAAACGGTAGTGGCTGGAGTAAGACTATGAGTAGGACCAGGAGCAGGAGGAGGAGGAGGAGTATGAAGGAGGAGAGCTGAGGCCAGGCCACTGAGTTAATGAAAGGGGCCAATGTGCAGGGGCTCCCTGTAACACGGCCCGCTCATAAACAGCATTTTGGGACAACCAAACATGGTTGTCTGACAGCCCGCACTGTGTGGCGAAGCAGGTCTTCGTGACAGGCTGTGTCGCACATAAATAGAATGTTTTCAGGAGAATCCGTTTCGCTTTTTGGATTTGAGGTGGAGACGCTCACATACGGAAAGATTTAGATTTTGTTTGTGGTGATTAAAGACACCATTACATTTGAATAATGGCTATAACAGGACTCAGTGTGCTCAAGATGCTTACCCCACCAGTAGCGCTAGATGTCACCCAAATATGTTTCCCAATTTCCTGGCAGGCATCATGCTCAAATGTTTGTATTACTGAGTTTTTGCCTAAAAGAGAATAACAACATCTTAACGAACAGTCTGAGCCAGGGGATAATGTGCACACACTACCTGTTCTTTGCAGCCTAAACAGTCTGTGAGCTCTTGGTCATATTAACAGAATGGGTGTGTTACTGGTCACATCCCAACGGTCACAATAGTGACCATACACATTTTTTCCCCATTTAAATAATGAAGGATTTCCATTAAATATATGCAGTGTCACATGTTTAGTGTAAATTGTCACATGACCAGAGATATTTACTTCCTGGTTGCACCATGACATGAGGATGGTTGAATCAAAGCTCCCAAACGAAATGTTAGTAAAGACAGGACAAAGATTTTTGGTACACATCATCTTTAAGGTGTAGTATTGATATATGCATTTGCAATTACTCAACTTGAATCAGTGTGGTCGTAAAAAATAAATAGAAACATGTTGACGGCAACACAACAGTGACCAAAGGGAAACACATGCATGGTCCACCTAATGTTCTACTCTCTTCTCTTTTTTAGTGTCACTTTGAGCCAAGTTCTGGGTATGTTGGATCTAGGTGACTGCCCAGACAAGGCATGCACCATGGCACTTATCCCTCAAATTAAGCAAGATGATGTCATCAGGAATGGTGATAGTGATGGGTTAGATGTGGCCTGTGATGGAGAGACAGGCCATTTGTCAGCCAGGCTGAACTTATGCAAACAGATCATGACAGGGACATTTTCATTGATGATGACCTCCCCCTCAATATGTAAAGTACTCACGCCAGAATGTGATAAAGCATTCTAGTGTCAATGCTGGTGAGTTTGAAATGTTAAAACTGGGCTAGCACAGAAAAGAACTTTTATAACTGCATCTAGGAGAATTATGAATAATGTTAAATCCAAATAATCACAATATCCCACCGGTCAGATTTGTGACCGCCCAAAAAAAACCACACTTTTTCCACCTACTCTTCCATGAAATAATAAAAAAAAAAATCACTGACGGTTTCAGAGGCTTCTAAATTCTAATGACACAGGATTTGGATATTTTCATGTCTGGGAAGAATTCCTAATTAAATGGGCTAATATGTGATGGTAACATTAGATCCCATCCATTCTATAATTAGGGTAGCGTGTAGTTTCTCTGAAAGAGGCTGCTGTTTCCATTCTATCCCACTTCACTCACGATCTTTCACCAAGCTGCTTTGGAATGAGGAACATGGCCGCCCCATGGTAGGTATCTCTTACGACACCTTCAATGAGGCCTTCTTGTCAATGGAGTCTCTACTCCAAAAATATCGAACCTCTACCCCTTTTCCTCATCTGTCTCTTTCTCACTCTCTCTCTGCCTCTCACTTTCGGCCTGCCTCTCTTTTTCTCTTCCTGTGTTTCTCACTCTTTTGCTCTGTTCCTCCTTTCTCTGCCCACTGTCTAAATAAATAACCTGGTTTTTTTTTTACAGTCGTTGGTGTAAATAAATACCTTAAGAGTCTTTTTTGAAAGGTGCGAACACACTCGTTGTGAGCCCACACGCCGCACGTTACTTCTGTAGCAGATATTTATAAACACCTCAAAAGCCTTAAAAAAAAAAACAGGTATCTGACTGGAGAGGTAGCCACTCCTCCACCTCCTCTCTCTCCCTCTGTCCTTTCGCTCTCTCGCTCTTTCCTGAGTTCCTGGCAGATAGAGACCAAACTAACACTGGGGCAACTTTCCTGGCTCCTCCGGTCGGCGGAAACAATCATTCCTTTCATAGAGGGCAAAAAATTTGGCCCCTGGCTCCTTCCTAGCAGTTAGGCCGCAGGGAGAGAGTTTCTCTGACTCTCGCTTTCGACTCTCACTCTCCGGAGCGTCCCGCTCGTACAAAGCTACCCTTTTACGGGTTTAAATTTAGTCTCGCTTTCACTGCGGGGCATTTCTTAGGTGCTGGAGTTGTCGCGGTGCAAAATGAAAACATCTTCTAAATGGTCGGATTCGCTGAGTACCAATTTGGAAAAAGTCGAAAATATTACAGAAAGGAGGGGTGCAAGGGGGGGAGAAGGGAGGGGGTTGGTCACGATTGGTTTTCCTTGGTAGTTCCCGTAAGCGGACTGTGTACCTTATTCAAATGAGGACTAGGTGAAAGCCAGAAAAAGATTTCGATAAATAGGGACATTTTGAAATTCAAGCAGAACTCTGAGACTAGTGGGAGCTCACGGGGGCTTCGCGTACAAAACACGAAGCAAACGTGTTGAAATATAAGCCGCAGGCGCACACCGAATACCAAAAATTACAGACACAGTCAAAACATTTCTAAATAAGGCCTTCAACCCGGCTATTGTACACTGTTGTACACTGCAGACACCCGGGTGCCTGTGGTGACTTTTTAACCCACACGTCACTAGGAGTGGCCTTATAACCTAACGCTTTCAAGAGCAGAGACGTCACCAGGAGTGGCCTTATAACCTAACACTTTCAAGAGCAGAGCCAGGCAGGGACTGGGTGAGTGAGAAGGTGAACACAGGGCAGACAGGTGAGGAGGTGAGTGTGGCTCGGGGTGACTGGAGAGCTCCATGTACCTAACTCAGGCGAGTTGAAGTTAATGGAGTTTTTTTGTTTTTTTTATGCTAGCTTGTGACAGGACATGAAAGAGTGTGTCTCACGCCTAAAGCGTGAGAATTGGCAACCCTGGATCAGTGTGTGAGTCGGGGGGTTAGTTGGATGGAGAGGTGGGGCAGGCAGGTCTTTGTGTCAAGTCGGAGGAGGAGATAGGGAGTGTGTTTTGGTCAAGTTTACAGGGGAGGTAGAGGAGAAGGAAGATGAGGAGGAGGTAGTCAAGTTAAAGCAACACTATGCAACATTTTGACACTTTTTGAGGCATGGTTTTATGGTATTTACTAGTTTGGGTACCATCCTCAAATTAATTTTGGTAGCATATGGTCATCTGAAGAACAGATGAACACCTGTGTCTTTACCACTAGCCATCCAGGATATGCACTATGTAGTTCTATGTTGCGGGCTGGAACACCCGGCAAAAATGGAAGAAAAGCTTACACAGCATGACATTGCCAGCTATACTGCCAAGAGACACCAGTTAGTGTGTTGGCAAGCTTCTATCAGTGCCAACTGGGCTGTTGGTGGTGTTTGCAAGAGTTCTGCATGCCTTTTAGGTAGTTAGCTTGCTAGTTTTGGAACATACTGTAACTACTTATTGCTGCTTTAACAGAGGAGGTGGAGGAGTTGTGGAGGTGGAGGAGGTGGTGGTGGTGGGGAGTGTGCATTGGTGTTGCCCCTAAGCCTAAAGAGCAGGAGCTGTTAAATGTTGAGCTCATCCCCTGGTTCCCTTCGCGGAGGTGAGACTGCAGGCAGGGCTCTGTTCTCAGGAGCAGTCTTGCATCCTGGTGTCACTCAGGACTTTTTTTTACCAGGAACCTGTGAGGATTTTCACAGTTCTAACAATATGTGCTCTCTCATGAGTCAACGGCACTCACCCTCTTCACACAACCTTCTGCCCTAGCCCTCTCTCTCTCTCTCTCTCTCTTTCCCTCTCTCTCTCACACACACACACACACACCTGCATACACACGCACACACACACAAACACACACGCACACACACTTCATATATTTTTTTCTTTGCCAGTTCCATTCAGTGTCCTGTCTTGCTAATCTCCTCTTCCTTCATTTGTTTGTAGGTTTTTAAATACTACAGATACGAGAGATTTTGTGAATTCATTTTAGATTTCCTAGAAGTAAACAAATAACAAAATGTTATTTTTGAAAAAAATCTTTTTTTACCTGACCAAAACAAAATTATTAAACGGGCTCTGAGTTCCACACAACTACAACGACCTGTAACTCACACACTCACGGTCCGTGTGTTCACACACACTCACGCTCCGTGTGTTCACACACACACACGCTCCGTCATGGTGTGTCTCCACTCAGATATCTAACTGCTGATAAACTAACGGCCGTCCTCCTGTTCGTCCAGTTCCATAAGAAATCAAGGACGACTCTCCTGTCACACAAGTGCCGCTGTGCCTGTGAAAGCTCACCTCTCTCTCTTGACCTGCGCAAGCGTGCCTTTCAACACGAGCCCCTCTCGGCACGAGTGCTGGGTTCTCTATGAGCAGGGGAGGCTATGTTTATGTTTCTATTTATTTATCTAGACAGTCGGGGGATGGGTACCAACTTAGGGTTGGTCCTCACGTTAGGAGGTAAGTTTTTCTATGGCTGGAAGGAGTCAGGGCCGTTTGAGTGGTGGAGTCATGCAAAGATGAAAGGGGTAGGGGAAGCAAAACTGCCTGCCGTGATTAGTGTCTGGGATGTGTGTGTGTGTGTGTGTGAATGTGTGTGTGTGTGTGTGTGTGTGTGTGTGTGTGTGTGTGGTGTGTGTGTGTGTGTGTGTGCAGGTGTCTGCGTGTGTGTGTGTGTGTGTGTGTGTGTGTGTGTGTGTGTGTGTGTGTGTGTGCAGGTGTCTGCGTGTGTGTGTGTGTGTGTGTGTGTGTGTGTGTGTGTGTGTGTGTGTGTGTGGTGTGTGTGTGCAGGTGTCTGCGTGTGTCTGCGTGTGTGTGTGTGTGTGTGTGTGTGTGTGTGTGTGTGTCTGTGTGTGTGTGTGTAGGTTTCTGTGTATTTACGTGCATGTGTGTGTGGGTGTCAGTGAGTTTGTGTGCAAAATGTTTGTATACATGTGTGTGTGTGTGTGTGTGTGTGTGTGTGTGTGTGTGTGTGTGTGTGTGTGTGTGTGTGTGTGTGTGTGTGTGTGTGTGTGTGTGTGTGTGTGTGCATGTGTTTGTGTGTCTATGTGTGTGTGTGTGTGTGTGTGTCAGTGAGTTTGTGTGCATAATGTTTGTCTACGTGTGTGTGTG
>NC_137928.1:16250908-16365908 GCF_963457725.1 Sprattus sprattus | reverse complement strand
TTAAAAAAGATGATCTAAGATAAAAAAAATATATGTTATATATTAACCAAACCAACAGTTATTTGCATATTTGCCTGTATTTTAGCCTGTATCACAACTGTCAGTCTCAAACTTTTGGGCCCAACACAATGAAAATGGTTAAAAAGTAATAAAAAAAAAACACCCAGGAATGTGTTAGTCAGTTACGCAGTCACAGAAGACAAGATTCTTTGTAAGAACGTGGAATTTCGCAGCCAACACTAGTCTGGTTCTTAACTCTGTTTGTGAGCTAATAGCCAAACTACACCCTGTAGGAGCAAAGGTGGAACTGATGGATAGCTGGGGGTGTTGGGTGTTAGTGGGGGGTGGGGGGGACACACAGAGGGATACTCCAAGGCTTTTATACCTAAGCAAACACCAGGCTGATTGCTTTTAATGGGATCAGCTAGAAGTCACTGTGTGGGGCGGGCTGTCACCACTGATAGTTGGGGAAGGCAAAGTGTGGGGGGGGGGGGGGGGGGGGTATGGGGGGGTGGGGGGTGTTAGAGACCAGCTAATCCTAGCCCTGGCATAAACAGTCAGGTCACTCACACACACACACAGGTGGTGGTGGTGAATCAGGTATGGCAGCCCCCCCCGGTCACGGAGCTCGGAGGACAGAAGGTGGAGTGGTCCACGAGACAATGGTGAGGGGAGGACCACCTAGAGAGCAGCAGAGAGGTTGTGCTTTTTTGGGGAGGGTCCACCTGGAGATTATCTCCCCCCCCCCCCACCCTCACCAACACACACACACACACACCTTTAAGATCAGTACTCCATCTCATCCTCAACCCAAAGATTCTCATTGTTCCTATATCTTATTCAATGCAGAACCTCCTGCTTGTTATCTCTGACAATGCACTGGTTGAGTGCTTTGTGTGAAATAGTATTCATCCATCTACTGGCTGTAGTGCAATTCTTCACGATGTAAAAGGAGGTAGATGGTTAATTTGTTGGGATGACCAATTAGTTCCTGATATTTGCTTCCTCTTTAACACCTTTGCTGTAGCACAGAACACAACCCTTCTGATTATGTTTTACAAATGGCGTTTAGCATCAGTGTGTGCAGCATTAAAAACTCCCTTCCACATATAGAACATAGAGTACCTGGTACATAATGGCTCATCAGAACTATTGGTGATGGCACCAGTGACCTTATAGCGATGACCTCTGTGTTAGCACAGAACATTATCCATCTGAATTTAGTTATTTTTGTTAATTATGCCTCACATTAACATTAACTCCAATAAAGTGGTACAAAACAGAACAAGGAGTACATGGAACATGAAGGGTACTTAGGATATGAAGTAGCAGTATTTTGAGTTGATTCACTTGATACATAGAGATCCACTACACACATACACACGTCGCTCTGGCCAAATACTCTATAGGAAATACATGTTTTAACTAGGACTGTGCAGCATGCAGCATGACCATGTTGCCCGTGTTTTGAGTCTCAGAGTCTAGCATTTTTTTTCACCATGCCAACAGCTTACATTCCTAGAAGCAATGCACAACGTTGTTTTGACTAGTATATCCAATAATCATTTACCATTTCATTGACTAACACTGACGTAGTTGTTGCAGGAAGGAAACAATTGCTGTGCAATAAAATCATTATGGCAGCCACCGCCTCATTGATAGCCGAAATATAACAGCAGACAAAGGAATAAAGTTTTAGACTTTATGGCACGGACTTGGATTAGGCTGTCTTATCAGTGATTTCTGTTGTACTAGTGCTGTTAAGTCAATCAAAGACTTTACTTTAGAAATCTTACATTTGCTGAAATTATATCTTACATAACTACACTTCCATAAACATATCTTAATCCCTTAATCCATTTAAAACAGTAGCATAGCGATGCAGTTAAGCTTTGTGCAAAAACAAATTATACATATTAAGATTTGTATCATGTCTTCAAAAATAGCCTAGGGTCTGGTCCATTTAAAAAAAATCATATATATTTCGAATTGACACTATGCTTAAAACTGTTGTGTAAAGTTTTGTTTTGTTATGGTACAAAACATCCAACAAACTGTATGACCCTATGGTTGAGTTTTCTCCTTTACACAACAGAGCAGAAATCACCACAGACATTCTCATAGTGCACGTTCACCCTCACTCACAAGCAAATTATGTTCCAGGGACACTATAAAAAGGGCTCAAGTCATATTGTGTATTTACACCATGTCCTCTTACTCGCATACATTAATTGAAAATCATCTGTGTCCACAAAGCCACTTGACTCTGCACTGAATCCAGACGTCCGATCCATTCAGGGGTCTACACAGCGGGTCAGTCTCCATCACAAGCAGGGGGGAGAGAGGAGGAGAGAGGGAGAAAACAGGAGACAGATACATGTTGAAGGAGAGTGAGTGAGAAGAAAGAGGAAGAAAGAGAAAGGGGGAGAGGGAGGGAGAGAGCCGAAGGGGGGAAAGGGGGAGAGTAAGAGAAAGAGAAGAGAGAGGTAGAGAGCAAAAGGGGGGAGAGAGAGCAAGAGAGAGCAAGAGAGAGGGAAGAGAGAGGGAGAGAGAAAACGGGGGGCGAGAGAAGGAGAGGGGGAGAGAGAGGGAAAGAGTAAACGGGGAGAGAGAGGGAGAGGGAGAGGGGGAGAGCTAGAGCGAGCCCTGAGACAACACTGGCAGTTTGGCCGGGGATCAAGTGTTGGTCAGAGGTGACACACGGAGCAGAGTGAGGAATGAGGATTCCAGCACGCCGACGTAAACACGGCTCCAGAGAGACTCGCAGACTTGCCACATTGTCTTACTGATGGCCAACTGACAAGCACGGCCTGGCAGACAGGACTGTGTTTGGAAATACTGGTTCCCCCCTAGCTCTCTCAGAGCAGGACTCACAGGTGTTAGAAAATACAGGGGGAGAGAGGGAGAGAGGGAGAGGGAGAGAGAGGGAGAGAGAGAGAGAGAGAGGTAAAGCGTGGAGGATAGAGGGAAAGAGGGAGGGGATAGAGGTAGGAACAAAAAGACAGCAAGAGAGGGAGAGAGAAAGAGAGAGAGAGAGAGAGAGAAAAGGTATGGAACATTTTATCACCCAGCCTTTATTTCTTGGAACTAAACTTCAATTTTCTTTACACAGGTTAGCACACAACAACAGTCTCAGGGCATTCCATTTCTGTATTGAAGCGTTTAAGCAAGTCCCTCTCCTGACTGTGTGACTAGCAAGTTCTTTTTTAGTAGGTCTCTAGGTTGTGAAATTCTGTACATGCTTTGTCCACTGCTGCTTGCTGATAAAGATTTGTGTTTCCCTCCTCTGGTCCCAGAACAGGCCCATGGCGCTATGCCAACAGATAAAGTGGTCACATTCCATTTGAATTAATGATTGGTCAGCACCCCCCTCCAACCACCAACAACCAGGAAGCTTGGAGCACCTAAGATGAAGGATTCTGGATTAATGAACCCTTTCGGCTAAACCAAAAGCAAGAACGGCATTCCGGCCACGGCGTGGGGACGCTGCCGCTAGCAACCAGAAAAGAGGGGAAAGTACGGGGGACAGGAAGGAGAAGGATTTTTTTCTCAGAAGTTGTCAGGAATCACGTCATGACACTCCACCACAGGCGCACTAGTGTCAGAGAAAAACAAACATGGGGGCCGAGGCTGTGCAATGACTCTTATGAAATCTCTCCAGAGAGAAAACGCCTGTGCACGTCCCCAAACAACAGGTGACTTTGGTGAGGATCAGGCCTACAGGAGGTTGAATATAGGTCAGGTTCCTAGTAAGATCACAAAACATGACTGGATTCCGGAATTCTTATAAGGCCTTTGAAAAAATACCTATGGATTTGACATAGCTAGCATTTACGTAGCGATGAGTCAGACGCACATTGGCCGTGCAGTGACCCTATACTATGCCTTATGGTACCGCTGAGAAGAGAGAGAACTAGTCTGCACATCCCCGATGAACGGTAACTCATGAATTAGGACAAGATCAGAGCTGGATGAGAGATAAATCAGGGACTGCCATTATGGTCAGGTTCCTAGCATAGCCAAACCACAAAATGTGACTGGAAGACAGCAGGACTAAAACTAGCATGCTAACTACCTTAAAGGCATGCACTAAAACTAGCATGCTAACTGCCTTAAAGGCATGCACTAAAACCATACAAACACGAACAACAGCACAGTTAACATTGATAAAAGCTTGCAAGAATGCTAACGGGTGACGTTTGGCGATATAGTTGGTGATAGTAGTACTTTGTAGAAGTACTTTAAGTGACACGTGGCACAGTGGCTCGAGTGCTTGCACTGCTTGCACTGGCGCCTCGCAGCAAGAAGGTCATGGGTTCGATTTCGCATCGGGCGCTGTTGGCTCGGGGGGCAGGTCCTCCCTTGTCTGGGAATTCCCCGCCACCTTCACTGCATTTAATTTGCTCAGTTAGTCTGGCGAACTACGCAATGGCGGTCCACTTCAGTCACGTAATTGGACACTCCTTTACCCAATCAGACCAACGATACAGGTGACGGTCTTTGCATCACGTTTTCAATTTAATCATTGAGAGCGTTTAGATGCACACTATAAAAACAGATTATTATCGGGTTTTGTAGTTAGACTGTCTGGTTATTCTAGTGCTCATGTAAACGGAATAAACTAAAACACACCTATTTTGTTACGTAGACGTGGTTAGTTTAAATCCGCCAATGGCGTGCAAGGTAGCCAATAGCCAGTTTGTGATTGGCTCCAAGGATCCTTACAATGCTGAACTAAATTGGTATAGCCGCCTCGCCAGACTAACTGAGCAAATGAAATGCAGTGAAGGTGGCGGGGAATTCCCAGACAAGGTCCTCCCCAGACCTTCAGTGCTCAGGTGGGCTATCTCCCGGGCCTTTCTGTGTGGAGTTTGCATATTCTCCCATTTATCATCAAAATGAATTTCAAGAGGATATCAACAGAAGGTGCCTATGAAATCATACCTCAAAAAGTGGTCAGTTCCTGCACACTGTTGCTTTAAGCATTTATTCTCAGTGCCTGATAAGATGCAACTGGAATTTACAGGTATCTGAGACAGCAGTTATATGTGATATGTTTTGTCCCAAGAAGAACACTCGCCATTATTTGTGTGTGTGGGTGTGTGTGTGTGTGTGAGTGTGTGTGTGTGAGAGTGTGTGTGTGTGTGTGCTTGCGCAGGTGTGTGTGTGTGCCTGTGTTCTGTGCAATGCCCAACACTGGACATTGTGTCTGTGTCTGACTCTGTCTTCCCCATGCAAAATGGTTTCTCTCCTTTTCTTCTCTTGTCATCTCCTCCTCTGTCCTCTACAGTGCTCTGGTCAGGCTGCTGTGTGTGTGTGCGTGTGTGTGTGTGTGTGTGTGTGTGTGTGTGTATGTCTCGTCCTCTGTCCTCTACAGTGCTCTGGTCAGGCTGCTGTGTGTGTGTGTGTGTGTGTGTGTGTGTGTCTCCTCCTCTGTCCTCTACAGTGCTCTGGTCAGGCTGCTGTGGCCTCTACCAGTGGCCTGCTCACTGCTCTGGATAAGAGGAAGTCCTGGTTAATGAGTAAACTGCTCTGGTGTGCCCTGGTCTGCTGCTACAGGTGGAGGGGGCCAAGGACAACCACACAGATAAGGCCCAAGCTGGCCAGCCAGGCGCGGAGCAAACCAAACAAGAGGTGGGTCAGGGGGGGCGGAGGGAGAATAGTGTGCATTAGCCAGACAGACAGCGAGGAGGTTGAGAGATAGAGAGAGAGAATTACCCTGTGCCGCCGCGGTTGAGTGGTTCTGGCTGCTACCGATGAGGTGAGTGGAGGGAAGAGCTGATAAGGATGAGAAGGCTGTGTCTCTGAGGGGGGGGGGGGGGGGGGGGGAGAGAGAGAGAGGGAGAGAGACTCACCTCTCATCTTGGTTTGTTTATTGTCCATTTTCTAATTCAATTAACTACTTGTGTCTGAAGTGACAGCCCAACAAAACTAAACCATGCTGCTCTGCATTACCCCTGGGATCTCTGCTTTTGGAAGTATGACTCCAAGAGCTTCACTACCATGGGGAGGCATGGGAAGTTCAACATTATATTGCAGGCAATTACCACTCACAAACAGCGCTAGAAAGTCTACATTCAACTTTCCAACTAATCACTTCATCAACATTTTGTCAGAGTTCTTTGAGCTACGAACTCATTTAAATGTGTCATTTGCATCCGAGCACTGATAGCCTAAATAACTAGACGCCCGAACAGTCACATGTGTGTATGTGTGTGTGTGTGTGTGTGTTTGAAAAAAAGCCCATGCTGTCTGCGTGTGTTCCAGTAAGGTGTCATGGCGAGTGAGGCATTAGGTCTGGATCAATAGATTCCAGTCCGCGTTCTCTTTCCCACTAACTGGGCCCATTCGACCGGATTGGCTAATAAGTTACCTGGGATCTCTCTGTCCCCTCATATATCCACCCCCACCCCCGCCCCAGAAAGACCTTACAGGCCCTTAAACCCCTTCCTACTACCACCCCTTCTCTTTCTTTAACCCTCTCTTTCTATCACTCTCTCTGACTTTCTATGAGATGACCCCCATGTTTCTCTGTTTAACCTTCTCGATTTCTCCATCTCCATCTCCAACTCATATCTCTCTCCCTCCCTCGCTCGAAATCTATTTCTTGCTCTCTTTTTGTGATATGACCCCCATCTATCTATCTATTGATCTCTCTTTGGTTGTCTATCTTTGTACATCTCTTTCTCTTTCTCAATTTTCAATTTCAATTAGATTTTGTTGAGCTTTACTGCTACGCAAGAGCTTTTGCCCTGCCAAAGTAAAACACATGAACACAAAGATACATACTGTATATGTATTCCCAATTTTCTCTTTCTATTCTTGTTGGTATCTCTCTGAACCCTTCTCTCTCTTCAGTTCAAGGCGTTATCTGCCAGCCTTGACCTGGGGGACAAACTGTTCTGTGTTCCCCTCTCACCCACTCGCAGAGCCCTGGGTCGCTAGGTACAAACTATGACAAAAAAAAAAAAAAAACGGTTGGGCGTGGGTTGGGGTGCTCAAGACCAAAGGCCATATATGTTGGAAATAAAAGCAACTTATTGCATTTCTTTTTTCACTTTCAATGCATTCTGTTGTTGTTTAATTTTTTTCGAATTCCTGTTTTGATTGTTTTGGATGGAGTAGGGTGTTTAACTCACGCTGCTTCCCTGTTCTCAAGTTAATTGCTTACTCTGACCGTTCATCAATCACTCAGCTAGATAGCTGCTGAGGTTTCATTGGATGTACCCGTATGCTGGGGCAAATCTGCTAAAGGGGCAGCTACTGTCTGGACAGTTTAGTCCAGTTGCCAAAAACAAAATGACCGAGATGCTGAGGTCCTGGGTTTCCAAGATGGCCACCCATATGGAAAAAGTCTGTAAAAATCATATACGTATGCTCATTTATATAAAGTATATCGATAACAGTGTGATAACACGCATATTTATACCCCCTTTCATATACTGTAACATAAATAAAGGCATGTTTTATATGTCCCTAGCTTGCATGCTAAGGGACATTATGAAATGTATATGCACTTTGGGAAACAAACCCATGTTGACCGCTTAGAAGGCAGCAACACTAACCTCTTTACCAACAACATCTCACCTGTCACCTGTGCACACCTATTGTACATTCTGGTTACATATTTTGTAGACCTTTTCCATGTGGACTACAAGTCTGGACCGTAAGGAAATTAATCTGTGAATCAGTCAGCTGCCTGCTATCTCCTGCTGAGCCTTCCTTCACAGTCTTACAAGGATTCTTTCCCTTAAATAATGTGAGACTGCAGTTGTCCCTTATGTAGAAGAAGGTTAGTCTGGTAGCTCAACATGTTGAGGAAAGTGCCACAAATTCCAGACAAAAGTACTGACATTGATTCCAAGGGAGCACACATACTGATCAAATACTGTAGGCCGCTAATGTGTTTTGTTTCTGGCAACTCGACCTCATTCTGACGGGTCTCTGGGTTGGACAGGCTAGGCACAGTCCTGGAGAGGCGGGTGAGGAGTCTGGAGACTGTGTGTACACAAATGGGTGTGTCAATCCCATGATGCCACAGTGCACACACCCAGCCCAATAACACAGGGATCTGGGCCTCTTAAATCTCTCACAATGCTCTCAACTCAGCTGGATCAGATCACTTCCAGGACAGACAAAGTATATGTGTGTGTGTGTGTGTGTGTGTGTGTGTGTGTGTGTATGTCTGTCTTTCCATGTGTGCTCACTTGTGTATCTCTATCTCTCTCTCGCTCTCTGTATGTCTGTGTGTGTGTGTGTGTGTGTGCGCATGTGTGTGCGTGTGTCTGTCTTTCTATGAGTGCTCACTTGTGTATCTCTCTCTCTCTCTATGTCTGTGTGTGTGTGTGTGTGTGTGTGTGTGTGTGTGTGTGTGTGTGTGTGTGTGTGTGTGTGTGTGCGTGTGTCTCTGTGTCTCTGTGTATGCATATACCCATAAAACCTTTGACCACTCAATGTGAAACCAGTAAAACTTTTTCCCAACATATAGGACACACTGTAAATAAAAATATCCAATATGTGCCATTGTTGACTAACATCTGTATTGCAGGGGCACAAGATAATATATGTGACCATTCACTTATCAGGGACGCATATCACACAAGATTACTGCACAGATTTGATGTCCATGATGCTCATTAAAGGAAACCATAGAAGGAGAGAATAGCCTGTTGTAGACTGTAGCAGGCATAGATGAAAGCAGATCAGTTTTATGTTTATATGATCTGGCCTGAGACAGTTAGTCAGTGCTGTAAAAAAGGAAATATGTTCTTGAGGTACATATACCGTCGATATAGGTATATGAGGTAAATCTCCATAGGAACTGCGATGCACACACACACACACTCACACACACACATGGATACATACTGTACACACACAAAGATACAGCCAATCTGATATACAAACAACCACACAGACACTAACTGCACTATACTCTATATTGACTTACTAACCTCGTGGCTAAATTTGGTACATTTACATTTTATTAAGAAATGTTTAATATTGAATTGCCCACTGTCACTCTGAATAAACTTAAATGTAATTATATATATAACCACACACGCACACACACACACACATGCACACACACACACACATTGTTCACTTGTGTTGAATTCACCATTCATTACACCTCTGCCTGCCTGTTTTATGTCCTTGTTTTTCCATGAGAACGTGATTGGGTATCGGTCAGCCTCTAAATCCCTTTCCCTGACATATGCAGGCACCTGTTAGTATTGCCAATTCTCTCCCCCCCCCCCCCCCCCCCTCTTATCTACACGACTTCTAATCAGTCATTGAGCGGGACCAGTTGATAGTGGTCTCCAGGAAAGCCTTTGGATCGGGTCCGGGTCCGGCTCCAATTTAGCCGACCGTTGGGCCAGATCCATCCTCGGCTTCGTTCCAAGGCAGTCGGGCATCTCGCAAAATCCTGAATGCTGTGTTCTTATGTGGCATGTCTCACGCTGTCCACCCCAAGCTTCCGTGTTTCACCGGGCAATAAACACAGGCCATTTTCATTTTCTGTCTGCTAGTCACAATGACAGAGGAGTCCAGAAAAGGTGAAAGGTAGCACTTTGTCCATGTCTGACAGGTACAACAAAAGCCTAGGCAGTGCTGGGGTTTTCGTCAAACTCTGTCAACACCACTGCTTATATGATTTGCTTGTTCAATTCCCTACATGCGGGGGGGGGGGGACTTCACAGCGTGTGCAGTCAAACGGTCACAGAGTGCCCCATTGTGACTGAGTGAACCCCCCGGCAAAAGCATGGTCGATGATGATTTGGAAATACAACAAAAAATATGAACCACTTATTTAATTTCAATCAAGCAGTGCTGGTGCTGGAGTTGGTGCTGAGAGTAGCCATTGTTTGATTAGCATAAGGGAGGTTGAGACAATTTAAGTGACGTGTGTATGTCTGAGAGAAAGAGAGAGAGAGAGAGGGAAATAGAGAGGGAGATAGAGTGAAAGTCATGTTTGCTTTAAGTAGATCTACAGTAGTAAGTAGTAAAGTATGTAGGTAGACAGATAGAGTATATCTGTGTGTGTGTCTGTGTGTGTGTGTGTGTGTGTATGTCTGTCTGTCTGTATGTCTGTGTGTGTGTAAGTGTGTAGGTGAAAACTGTTGTGAAATACCTGGAAGGGGGTATGCATAGCCGTATCCCATATCTACTTGCTGGCTGTTCGCAGTTGTCACATGTAAGCTACAAAACCACATTGGTTGACTGTGTCTTCCAAACACACTGTTAAATAATCAATAAGACTGCTTGGACACACCATGCTGGCACCATGTGGCAAGGCTCTAAACTGAGGACTTTCCCAAACTGAACACACAGCAGAGAAGACATTTATAAAAAACATGTGAAGAATTCATTAAGCATGGCGTTTCTGACATCACGTTTTACACTTTTTCATTAGAACACTTGCCCTACCACCTATGACCTGCTTGTCATTTACAGGCCATTGCATTCAGACAGTTTACCTAGGCCCTTTATGGTATTTTTGGCTTAGAAAGAGTTCTAACTGAGTAAAATGACCTGGAAGCCTCTGAGTGGAAGCCATGATGAGGGCTGGTTCAATTCTCTTAACGTTTATGAAAGGTGAATTAGTGTTTCCTTTTGTATCTCATTTCGCATCGAGTACACAGGTCTATCCTTCACAAAAGGAAAGGAGATAGTAGCTACTGCCCCAGAAGTCCTTGCAGCAGCAGCTGCCCAATCAACAACCGATATACATGGCTCACGTCACTAACATTCACCTATAGTCGGATTCCTAAATCTTTATTAATTCTACTTCACATATTTCCTTGACCTCAGGACTTTTTCCATCGAGGTCAAGGAAAAGTCATTAGGAAAAGACGGTAGGTTCGACTACCCGACCGCAGCCCGAAATCCAACGCACTAGGATGAAATTTCAGTTTAGAATCGATTTAGTATAGGCTATCTTTATTAAGTGAAATAAAACTGACAACACAATGAAGTCAGAGGCACTAGTGATATGCTACTTAAATTCGTTTAGGCTACATAACATGCCCCCTTAGCATAAATATATTCCGTTAATTTTTTACATGTAGTCTAGTGCTGAACTAACTAACTGGACAAATTAGGCTGTATTTTTTCTGTAATGTGGCCAGATTCGTTCCTACAGGTCCTATTTGTTGTTCATTAATTATACCTTCTCTGTGTGTCGGTCGGAAAACGACGTTGGACAGAGAGGGATGTGATACTTAATGCCTGCTTTGCAAGGTGCTTGGATATCCGGGCCAGTTTTTCACGCACTAGTTCTACACACCTGACCATATCCTGGAGGAGTAGCGACGGTTCCTGACTCTGAAAGACTCGCCCTTTAACTGACAGATCACTCCCTTCTTACGTTGCCATCGTTTCAGACGTTTATGAATTCAGTTAGCCTACTGAGCGTAAAAAGTTTATGCATGGCCAGGCCAACGTATAAACGGCCTGTTGTGTTTTTGAGATGGTTTAAAATAGCATACCGAGTTATTATTAGAACAACTGCTAACTGATTGTGTTGCCGTTATAGATATTGATTATAAACATTGTTCGGTTTTTAACAGCAGGTCTACCTCTTTTTTCTTAAGATAATGGAAAATGTATTTTATTCTTCTTATGCAGCCTTCTATAGTTTTTTTTTTTTTTTACAAGTAGGCTAGATTCGCCTGTGAATATGCCAAGGTGTGGTTTGGTGATTCTAAAATACATCCTAGGCCTACTGTTAAATGCTCCGAAAAGAAAAGGGCTACTGAGTTGCCATTTAATTCATTTTTCAGTATAGCCTAGGTTGTCTATATTCTTTGCCTACTTACGTATTGTAGTATATATTCGGTTACAGCTGAAACCGACACATAACTTTTGTTTTGAAGTAGGCCTACTAAAGCTGGTTTTCACTAACTTAATTCGACCCAGCATAGGTTTGGGCTAATCACTAGAAATCCCGCATAGTCGACTCTTTGTCTCTGTTCTGAATAGACTATCCTATGGCGTCCTCTGCTGGCCAAATTAGCACACTGTAGGTTACTCCTTTCAGCAGGCCGACCGTCACACAGAGGTCTTTCTGTTGAAATGGTTGAAAGCAGTATGCGTCAGATGCGTCCTGCGCTCCTATAGGCCGCACGAGCAAGAGTAATCACATGACCAAGCTGCTCGGCGTAGGCTAACCGTAGAAGGAACTCTTGCCAAACACCAAGCTTTTAGTGCTGCTGAAGTGGAAACGAAGCCGCTCGAAAAACGTAAATCTACATTTCAAACGGTTTGTTAATGACCAGCTGAGATCTGACTGCAACGCTCCTTCTAGGTATGTTGTCATTTGTCTTTGAAACGTGCTCCCCAATATAGTTTTTGCCATTGTTTTGGTCTGTTTTGATTGAAACAAACAAACAAGCCACTGCGCCTTTTCCAATATCGTTCTTTTTAATCAGCCAAGCCAGCATTCTAATTAGTTTAGTGAGAGACATGGAGAACTAGGCTAATGCTTCTTTACCTCACGACTCTACCTGTTCAGACTGCAAAGTCAATCTCACCATTAACCTTTGTTGTAAGTCTACACAATGCGTACACAATTTAAGTAGGACTCCCTTTAATCAAGCACCAGCAACCATATGTGTCAGTAAAAAAGCCAGCATTTAATGCTGTTTGTTGTAGGCGTCATGGAAAGACTGTAGGTCTAGGCCCACTAAGCCTTATTTATAAATATAAATGTATTCTCTATTTGATGTTATCCAATATGACGGCAGACGTGTCATCAGTAGTCAAGTGGTATGGATTTGATGCAGTGGGCTAGAATCCAATGCAATGAGGAACATCAGTGACTGCTGACTCTATCACGTTTTTTTTGTGTGTGTTTACATTGAATCTAAACCAAGCATTTGGCTTTGAATGCTCTACCAAGGGTTGTCTGAAAATGTTGGTTTTGAACCCACTCTTTGTCTCTACTTCACTGTCACACACACACACACACACACACACACACACACACACACACACACACACAAGCAGGAACTAAAAATAGGCTACTTTACTTGTCCTTGTCAGTATTTCTATTTGATAACTGGCTTTGTGTTTACAGAAAGAAAGGTTGCCCATAGACCGGCGTGTTTTTGTGCAAAGTGCAGCACATGAATTCAAGCTCCCACAATTGAATTTGCCTCTCTAAATGGAGCATTTGTCCTTCCAAAAACTTCACTGTTATTGTGCTGGACCTCATTCCAGTGGCACCAAGGCCACAGCATAGTTCCTACAAAGGATTCTAAATAGTACTGAGCTGTTCTGAAAGTCTTACAATTATTATTTGTTACTCATATTATTTTGTGACTATTTGATTGTGTTGGAAAAGATGGTTAAAAGAAAGACATAATTGCTGAAGAGAAATGCTGGTCTATGTAGCAGACGTATCATACTATTCAGCATTCTCTCCGGAAGGCCCAGCACGAGATCAGATTCACTGTGTCTTTTTGGGATCAGTTGATGTGACTCATGTGATGTGTTTCCCCTTAACCCAACGGCAAATCACTAGCCACAGCACAGAGACGAAACAAGTAGAACAGGAATAGAAAGAGGGATAGAGAAAGAGAGGGGTGATGTTTTTTTCTAATTGTTCATTGCTGGTACATTATATTAATAATTAAATAAAATTAAATGTTATATAATTCTGAATAATGGCATTGACAACCATATTAGTCATAAACAGAATGCTAATGAAATTACTTTGAATTGGATTGAGTATTAGAGGGAGATACTTAAGGAATGTGTTTGAGAGAAAGAGACAGACAGACAGAGAAATTGATCGACACACTGAGTTTGAAAGGGACAGACAGACAGACAGACAGACAGACAGAGAGTGAATTTGAAAGGGAGAGACAGACAGTGAAAGAGAGAGTTTGAAAGAGACAGATAGACAGACAGACAGACAGAGTTTGTAAGGGAGAGGCCGACAGAGAGAGTGGGTTTGAGAGGGAGAGACCGCCAGACAGAGTGAGTGGGTTTGAGAAAGAGAGACACACAGACAGACAGAGAGAGTGAGTTGGAGAGGGAGAGACTGAGAAAGTGCGTTTGAGAAAGTGTGTGTGTTGGAGAGAGACAGACAGAGTGAGTGAGTTGGAGAGAGTGTGCCTTTGAGAGAGAGTGTGTGTCTTTGAGAGAGAGAGAGTGTGTGTGTTTGAGAGAAAGAGTGTGTGTTTGAGAGTGTGTGTGTGATTGATTGATAGAGAGAGAGAGAGAGAGAGAGAGAGAGAGAGAGAGAGAGAGAGAGTGTGTGTGTTGGTTTGAGAGAGAGAGAGAGAGAGTGTGTGTGTGTGTTGGAGAGAGAGAGTGTGTGGGTTTGAGAATGAAAGAGAGAGTGTGTGTGTTGGAGAGAGAGAGAGAGAGAGTGTGTGGGTTTGAGAGAGAGAGAGTGAGTGTTAGAGAGAGAGAGAGAGAGAGAGAGAGTGTGTGTGTGTGTGTGTGTGTGTGGGTGGGTTTGAGTTTGAGAGCGGGAGAGAGTGTGTGTGTTGGAGAGAGAGAGAGGCACGGTCAACAGCCACCAGTCCCTCTATGTCTGCAGAGGACCTGCTGCCTGCCAGTATGTTCCCCATTATAGAGAGGCCACGCCCCCCATGACTGTAGAAATATCAGGCTCACGTAGGGGCGACCATGGCCCCACACAAACACACACACACACACACACACACACACACACACACACACACACACACACACACACACACACACACACACACACACACACACAAATGCAAAGGGACACTACATACAGCTGGAGTTGCATGTAAGGTGCTGTTCAGACTGACAGAACACAAAGAAACACGCAGTAAGGTGCTCCTAACGTACTGAATCTCACCCTGAGGGCTCTGGCCTCCTCCTCTTTTCCAGAGCTGCTTCTCGCCGATGTGAAGGTCTTATGAACTGCTAGTCACGACCACAAGGATGAGCTCTGACGTTGCATATGAGAAGGTAAACTATTCAGAAAAGCCTGACTGTACTCCTGACACAACACATACAACCTCTTTCAGTGGGTTAAGGCTTTGCATCTATTTACACCCACAATGATTAACATCTGAAATGATGAGTTGCTCTGTGGGTCCTTGGAGTTTTTGAGATTGAGGTATTTAGTTGTACTCAACATCTGGTCATTCAGTTTCTATTTTCCCTTTTTCTTCCTGGTTCTTCCAAAAGATGTCCGATGTGGAGTCGGTCAGGGGAGAGGGACTCGCTAAGTCACAGACGGTAATTGTTTTATATCTTGTTTTTAAATATCTAAAGGCCACAGTCATAAACATTCCTAGCAAGAGAGGTTCAGGCCAGTACTGTCATCATCAATTGTGTGTGTAAAGTGTAAGCTTTTGGTTGGAAAAGTTATTTTGTAGTGCAGAAAGCTTTTAGAGAAACAGGACTTTAAAAGGGAAGTCCTTAGCCATGGCGGGAAAGGGTTCATGTCACAAAGACGTGTCTCAGAAACCTACAGAGATTTATGACATTGCAGTAAACTTCTTGGTTTCCCAGCAGCAGAAGAGTACCACTGGTTTCATATTTATATGACCCCCCCCCCCCCCCCTCTCTGTCTTGCTCTCTTCCTCTCCATCTCTGTGTTTCTCTCTGTTTATCCTTCTCTCTCTGTTTCTCCATCATTACACTTCTACACGTCACTTACCTCACTTCACTTCTATCTCTCTTTATCCATCACTCTCACCCCTTCCTCTCCTCCTTCCTTTCTTCCTTCCCCCCTCCCTTCCTTTGTGCTCAGTATTTCAGGTGCCTCCTGCTCTTCACCAGCCTGACCACGGTGCTGCTGGCCCTCCTCTTCATCCAGGCCCTGCTGGTGCCGGGTCTGCCCGCCTCCAAAGAAACTACAAGCCCCAGACTCGTCCTGCCTCGCTCCTGCTCCGACCCGTGCAGGTACGATGGCAGACAAGAAAAGAGAGAAAAGGAGAATCACAGAGGCAGCAGTGTCTCAGCGCCTCTCCATTCCCTGGCTCGATGCATAACATGGGTTTTGATATGTGCGTGGTTCATGTTTGTGTCGTTTATAAGACGGCGTGTTTCGATTGCGATGCTTCTTGCCCACCACCTACGCATTGTTGTACGTGTAAATACACATCAATCACTGAGTGTGATTCGGTGCAGGCACATTGTGACTCATTGAGTGTTTGAAGTTATGTGACAAATTGCCGAGATACACTTAAAGGGCTGATGTTGTTATGTGATGCACTTAAAGGGCTGATGTTATTATTTCTTTGAGTTAAGACATTTCACTGTAATGATTAACGACTCACGGGCAGTCAGTCGGTGTATGTTGCAGAACAAAAGTGTTTTTGAAAGCATTAATAAATGTGGCTAGATTTAAATACCCGAATAGCAGCTCACTTCAGAACAGATGATGCCCTGATTTGGGGTGACTCCATGCAAGATGAGGGCTGGTTCTACACCACAACCCATTGCATTGCTATCTGGATTAACGTCAGCATGGTTTTCAATGGGGAAACAATACAAACCACAGTGCTATGCTATGAGCCGTGTTGGGCAAGCTATCAAGCTATGAGCTATGAAAGCATAGCTTTGCAATCTGCTAACTACTTCACACAGGATGAAGTTGTGCTACAGCAAAGCTACTCTACAGAGAAGTCTTGGTTGGTTAACTAAAGCGACTTAGAAAAAGCAGTTCAAACTACTTCGTAAAATGCCAAAAAAGTAATTGAATTACTTTAATCACTATGCAAATATAGTATAATATAGTTTGACTACCAGCAAGATATTGCGAAATGTAATTAAGCTACTAGTTTAAATACATGTACTCCACTCCAACACTGGCTGTGTGGAACAACAGTCTGAGCATATATTTCAGGATGTCAGTGTTGTGACCTGTGAAATATTGACTAACCTATCAGAAATGTGGTGGCTGACTGAATGCCACGTCTGCCGCAAGATCAACCACGGCAGGTGCACAGCAGTTCCTGCCTCTTTATATTGGTTCTGCTTTCTCAAGGATGCACTCTGCCTGGGACTTGGAGACTTCTGGTTTTGGTGGTTGATGGCAGTCAGTCAGTCAGTCAGTCAGGCAGTCAGTCACCTGTGTAGTGGTGGACTGCATGAGGCCAAGTTGTAAAACAATAAAATAATGAAAATGTCTGCGTTTGAGCGGGACCACATGTAGCTCTTTGGTGTGTCATGCAGTAATGCTAGGGTTGGTCTTTGCTCTGGCTGTAGGATCTCTTTGGTGGAGAGCATCCCAGAGGGGTTGGAGTTCAACTCTAGTGTGACGCACCCCTCCATCTACGACACCTGGCTCCGACTGATCCAAGGGGCTGAGAGCAGCCTGGACATCGCCTCCTTCTACTGGACCATGACCAACAACGACACGAGAACCAAGGAGCCCTCAGCCAAACCGGTGAGACTGTGAACTCCATAAAGGAGTGCTGGCTGTTTAATTGGGTCAACCAAAATGTGGATACTATTTTTATTAAAATGTTTTTGCCAGCTTGGTTTTCTCATGAAAATGCCAATATTGTAACAACAAACGTCCAAAGAACCTCGGTAAAGCCTATGTAACCATTTTGCCCTAAATGGCACTATGATAGCATAGGATAAAGGGTTCTTGCTTGGTCTGTGACTTCACTGTACATATTTTTGTTTCCTTGTCAAGGAACGGATTTTTTTCAGTTCTACAAGTTCAATACATATGGGTGTGCTCTCTCAGCTCAGGGGGGGCCGGGTTGTTTTTTTGCCATTATCCACAAACAATTTTGAAAAAACACGATTACTTTACTAAAAGACTGTTATTATTATTCATCTGGTGTTGACTTTTCCCCCAGGGTGAGGACATCCTAGAGGAACTGGGTAAGCTATCTGGTACTCTGCCAGTCCGTATTGCCGTCAGTACTCCCACAGGATCTCAACCGAAGGAGAACCTCGAGTTTCTCATCAGCTCAGGTAAAGGGGGCCGATTATCCTAGGTCCATTTGTTTGTGAACCATTTCCAGTGTTACATTCCTGCACAACTTCTGTATTTGTACAATTGTTCTAAACTATATCTGTCATACCACACATTACTTCCGGCTTGTTGTGGAGTTATTCTCATGAATAATCTCAATACCTGAAAAAGCCAGTAAGAGTTTCAGATTCAGATCCTCTAAATGTGACTCCAGAATTGTGGAATGTTTTGGAAAGTTACTGTTCATACATTTATGTCAAGCACCACATTGAAAAGAATTACAAAAAGGTCCGTTCAGATTGCCTACAATACCCAGCATGCCCTGTGTAAATGACTTCTGATTCCCAGGTGCCCTGGTGCGGAATGTGAACATGAAAGCGCTGACCACAGGCGTGTTGCACACTAAGTTCTGGGTGGTGGATAAGAAGCATATCTACATCGGCAGCGCTAACATGGACTGGAGATCTCTCACGCAGGTAAGTGTCAAACTGATAACCTGGAGTGGGAAGTCCTTGTGCGGAGAATAAAGATCCACAAGTTTTTAAGTTGACCATCTGAAGCGTGTCATTAGCTCAGAGCTGAAAGCAGGCTGCAGTCTGTAGGCTGCTGGACCAAAAACAAGCAATTTCTTCACCAGGATTTGAACTTTTTTTTTAATTTTTTTTTTTACATTTGCTGATAACAAATTAATTGGCCCTAGCTTTACCCTGCTTGATGCCACAATGATGATGATGATAACTAAATGGAATCCTTCTAAAGTTGTTGACAAGGCCTGTGTTGTCTGTGTCAAGGCCTTATTTTGGCTTCTACTAATATTGATGTGTTTTCATAATCCCTCTTCATGTGTGACTGCTGTTTGAGCAGGTGAAGGAACTGGGTGCAGTGGTGTATGACTGTGGCTGTTTGGCAGAAGACCTGGGCAAGATCTTTGAGGCGTACTGGTACATGGGTGAGTCGGCGAGCATCCCCTCTCCGTGGCCCAGTGACTACAACACCGCCTACAACAAAGACACGCCCATGGAGCTACAGCTCAACGGAACAGATTCGCTTGTCTACTTCTCGGTAGGGGATGCCAGAGACAATGAAATGTTTTGAATTCATATATAAATTCAATCAAATGCAATATTAATTCAATAACTCCTGTAGTCCTGCTTTAATGTTTATGTGTAGATAGCTTGTAAATACCCCTCCAAAGTAAACTTGAGCAAGAGCCAAATTGTGTTCTGTCGTAGAACTAAAAGCATGCAGTGGAGCAAGATGGAGGCTAAAAATTCAGTTCAAAGCATAGATCGATTATATTTATGCCACAACAATAGCTAATTAAATCTCATAACTTCCTCTCTGGTGAAGGTATATAGGCTGTGCCCTTAGCGTCCTGCTCCAAGCTCAGATGGCCAATTAGCTATTCTTGCAAAACAAATTGCTGTTTTCAAACTGTGTTTGTGTTAGAACTCTGTGTTAGAACTTTTTTTTTTTTTTTTTGCAAAAATAGATCACTCACAGCTTTTTAACTGGTATAGGCATACACCCTCACCGTCTTGCTCCGAGCTCAGACGACCTCTGTGTTTGTGTTGCAGAGTTCCCCACCCTCCTTCTGTGCAGAGGGCAGGACTGGGGACCTGGACTCCATCCTCACTGTCATTGGAGACGCGCAGCAGTTCGTCTACATCGCCGTCATGAACTACCTGCCCACCATGGAGTTCTCCCACCCCAAACGGTGAGAGACCCTCAGTGTGACCTTTAACCCCAAAGTGATTTCTTCTTGGTATTCCCCAAATAACCCCTACTTGACGGTGTATGTAGCATTTGGATTTAGAGTTTAATCTTCTGAAAACTGGGGGAAATGTCACATAGCAGAGCTGTGACCCCATGATATTTGATATGCCTCTATAACTTCAATTCCATCCCGTAGAAAGTTGTCAGCTAATGCGACCGCACTTGTCAGCTGTTGATGGTATAACAGCATTTCAGACCTCCTCTGGACGAGCCGACAGTAGCTAACCTTTGACCTCTGTTCTCTCCTCACCCTCAGCTACTGGGCGGACATCGACACGCAGCTGCGTCGTGCGGCGTACGAGCGTAAGGTGCACGTGCGCCTCCTGATCAGCTGCTGGGGCAGCACCTCCCCCATGATGTTCCCCTTCCTGCGTTCCCTTGCGTCCGTGCAGGACCCCAAGACCCTGGATATCCAGGTGGTGAGTAACCTGCACGAACACCCAGCACACAGATGAAGACCTCTCTTTCTGTTTCTTTTCTGTCTTTCTCTTTGTTTGTTCTTTCTTTCTTTCGTTTTTTCCATGACCGTCAGATGTTCAGTGTCTTTACCTGGACATGTACAGCACTTGGGTTAGATTTGGTTTGTTTTAAAATGTGCTTTTTACATAAACTTACTTTCTTCACAACTTTTAATGGATGTGCATTAACTGTCTTCACTGTACATTCATTATCGCCTTGATCTGTCATACAGAAAATCTTCAATGTGCCTGCCACACCAAAGCAGAAACATATTCCCTATGCCAGGGTCAATCACAACAAGTACATGGTCACTGATAAAGTGGCTTACATTGGTATGTACAGTATTTGTACTGTTAATCTGTAAAAGTCAAAAGAAATATGTTGATACATAAAAAGCAATTTTAACATTGTCCAGCATTTACCAGTATTAAATGTCGCCCTGGTTGTGCAGGAACCTCTAACTGGTCCGGGGACTACTTCGTGAACACGGCAGGATCAGCACTGGTGGTGAATCAGACCCAGGCCCAGTCTGAGGAGCAGTCGGTCCAGCAGCAGCTCCAGGCTGTGTTCGAAAGGGACTGGGAGTCTCCATACAGTACCCTGCTGAAGCACAGTACCGCGGACCGGACAGACCTGTGCCATATTGCCTAATGCTGCCCCCTCTCCCCTCCTCACTCATCAGGCTTGTCAAGCCACACAAGGCAGCTCTACACTTGGCCTGATTGATTCCCAAAGGGAGTTATTTTTTTTAATATCTGTTTTTCTTTTAACACACAACCTCTAAGAACCAGCATCATCTATGTTGTCTTAATAGGGAAATCTAATCGTGTGATATTGTTGCCAAATGTTTTTAATTGCGCTAGGTTGTGGCGATAGCATTTGGTACCCTAATGTTGCCCTTGCAGGTCCACCTCTGCAGTGAATATGTCAACCCTTCCTTGTTCTGTTGTGTGGGTTGGGAGAACAGAAGTGAATCCTATGCTGGATAATCCGTTAGGAAGCATTCAGTGTGTCCAAGTCGAAGAGCAGAGTTGGTCAAAATTCCACTATGCCACTAAAGCTAATCTGCTAGTGAAGCAGGTCTATGCATCTTGTGTAGACTATGATTAGCTGAATATACTAGGAGTCAGGGTCAGGGGTTTCTCTCCTTCCTCTGTTTCTGCTTGACATGCAATGGCCTCCTGCTGCTCAGTTTGGGCTTCTGGCCAATCTTTTCATATCTTTGATAGTTGAATGGTACAACTCTGTGGGCTTTAGCAATTTTCTATGATGAATGCACTAATAAGAATATACTGGACTATGGATTTGCGATTGTGGCACAGATGTATACCAAGTCATACAGGGGCCCTGTATGGTATTGGGATAAATGTTTTGGAACATGATTTTTTTTTTTTAAGAATGAACAGACTAAACTTTTTTTACTTTTTACTTTGCACAATTAGATTTTTCTAAGAAGGTTAAGGTACATAGATTTTACAAATCCACTCATTGGTATCTCTACAACAAACAGTGTTTTATGATGCATCAACTGGATTATATTGTTATATTTGCAAAACCTTCGGTATTACCTTTTTGGCATGGACTCTTAACGCTTCAAACATCCAAACCTCTGAAATGGACATGTACACTTTCTCTTACGTGATTGATCCAGATACTTGGTCGATGGCAAATCATTGATTTAATCTCAGGAAACTTGTGAACAGGGTGTGGGTAGTTTTATTTGCCTGTTTTGTTTGTTTGTGGGTTTGGTTCATCAGATTCATCAACTGAAAAAAGTTCTTTAGCTTCCACATTGTAGATAAGTCAGAATAATGAATCACAGCTGTTACTCTATTTTTTTTATTTTTTTTGCCAAACAACTCACTATGGGTATTAAAAACAATATTTTAGGGTTTTTTCTTGTTATTTTAATATTGAATCTGAATCTTGAGTCTGACATTTGTTCATTTTTAACAAACCTGTTGGAGTTATCACAGTTTTGTATTTAAAATAAATGGGTCTGTTGAAATTATTATTGTTATTTACATTATTTAGAACAGTCTTCCACTTCCTGAAAACATCAGCTTTGGCAAATAACCTCATATTTATATATATATATAGTTTAATAAATACACATTAAATTCCATAACACCAACTTTCATAAATCTTTACCATCATTATAAATTGCAAATAGCCAGGTGCATCCATACAGGATGGGGACAGGCAGAGCATCCACATAATCTTGTGCAAAGCTGTGGCAGCATAACCAAAGGGAGGAACCCGAGGCAGAGGGGGGGCCCAATGGTGTCTTTGGCCTGTGTGTGTGTTCAAGTGTGTGCTGCATCGTTGCGATCCTCAGTAGTGCAGGTAGTCGTGTGAGCTCTGTCCATTGCAGGAAGACGGGCCATAGGTACGGAAGGGAGGCATCTGTGCTTCGGACATCCAGCTGTTAGGATCGGGCCACTGATACGGATGGGCCTCAGCCTCATATGGGACGTACTGGAAATGGAGAATGTTCAAGTGTTAGAGTGAAGCACTAATGATAAGATAATGGGTCGAATTAATATAAGTAATGAATACTAATAAGCTAACCACCAATGACATTCTTTTTATGAATGGTCTAGGCTGAAATTACTGAAATAACTAACATGCTATTTTGTGCTTCCTTACCTGGAGGACATATTCGCCACCAGCCTGTACAGCTTGGTCCCTGAATGTAGGATAGGCAGCTCCTAAGTTCACACCCTGATCGTTCACCATGTCTTGGGGCATGTGTTCTTCACCATCTTGGCCTTCTGCAATACTCTGAGTAAGAACTTGGGTTAGAATGTCCTGGGTGACCATATCTTCAAGTAAAAAGTCCTGGGCTTCTGCCAGGAAGTCCTGTGGTGGGATCGCATCCTGCTCACCCATGGGGTCTTGAGAGGACAGCAACAACAGCTGATTCAGGGATCCCTCTTGACAATCCTTATCCTGTGGTCTGCAAGGCCCAGGAGTGGCGTCATGAAGGGGCTTAACTGTTGGCTGATTCCCACAGAAGTTACTGATGTATGACAATATGGACTTGCCCAGGGATCTTTCCCTGTGAGTCCCAGTTAAAATAGAGTAACCCGCAGCACCCTCTTCTCCATCTGTGCTCTTGTTAGGTGCTGGGCATTTGTCCAGGTCGGTGACCTCTCCATCAGGAGTGTGATAGGCTTGACCAGACTCCTCTGAAGAGATTTCAATGTCCTGCTCATCCACGATGCACAGATCGTCCAGCTGCTGTGTGGTCTTGCGGACTTGGTTGTAGACCAGATTGTGCTGGCTGTGTACTGCGGAAGTTGCACCACAGTTGTTAGCAGCAATCTTTCCAGCAAAGGCGGCCTGACAGCTCCCACTGTGAAACTGATGTTCCTGTTTCCCCGCTGTGCGTTGAGGCTGGTAAGCAGCCCTCGGTTGAGGTTGGGGCTGTGTCTCTGTTTGGAGACGGTGTGATCTTGCTCCATCTCCACCAGAGGTTCTGGTTGGGGTCACTGCCTCCTGCAGACATCTACGAGACATTTCGTAGTAGTGCTTGTACTCCTGTGCAGCACGTAAGTGGTGCATGGTGACAAAGTGATGGCGCAGAGCTGAGCTGGGGTTGATCCTCTGGTGCGAGTCCAAGGTTAGCGTTCGCTTCAGGAGTTCCACCATGCAGTGTCGGTCCACAATATCTGCAGCTATCTCCTCATTACGAAATCCCTCATCTGTTTGAGGAATGTCTACAGACTCAAGTTCATCAAGAGAGCTGAAGATGTACTTCCGTCGCTCAGTAGAACCCTCTTTCTGCGTGGACTTGGCGACTCCGCCTTTGGCAAGTGAACCAGGTGACTTTAGCTGCCATTTAGGTGCTCCACGGCTGTTATTCATGAGGTTGAAAAATTGATGGACCTTACAAGCTGAATTGAGGAGATGGGTGTGTGGAGTTCCCTGGGTTTCACAAATGTAGCGCACTTGGTCATATTCTGACTCTCCAGGGTAAAGAGGCCAGCCAAGAAAAAGCTCTGCTATTATACAGCCAAGGGACCACATATCCACCTTTTCACAGAATGGAAGTCCAAGAAGTATTTCTGGTGATCGGTAGAATCTGGTTGGACACAAAAAGTAAACTTACTTAGTCTTGTCACAAAATTAACTGTGCATATCTTAAGTTATTAAAAAAAACTCAAACTATTAATCTCAGTAGCTAAAACACTTAAGGCCTATACCTTGACTGGATGTATGGCTCTCTTACAAAACGGACTTCGTTGAAAAGACTTGCTGAACCGAAGTCGATCACCTTGACACGGAAGGGATGGCGAAACTGATCCACGATCATGACATTCTCTGGTTTTAGATCAGCGTGAATGATTGCTAACTCCTTTAGTTTAGCAAGAGCTCTAAGTACTTGATAAGTTATCGTCCGAATATTGCGAGTGGCTAATGGTCTAAATCCATTCTCTTTTTGAAGCTGATACAGATTCTTCTCCAACAGCTCAAATACCAGGTAATGAGAACCCTGGCCAGGAAAAGCCTCAAAGAATTTTACGATGTGACTCCTTTCTAAATTTACAGTGGAAAGGACGGATATAAGTTTCAATTCATTCTTAATTACACGACTTTTGTGGACATCGGTCTTCATAATTTTTACCGCAACCAATTCTCCGTCGCTTCCCCTCCAACATTTTGCCACTTTACCAAAAGTTCCTCTCCCAACAATGTCCAAAACGTGGTAAACCTCTGTTTCAGAATAAATGTCTGACATTTTTGTGAGACAGTCGTAAACATGTAGTCTAAGCAAGATTTAATTCAATAATAAACATCACAGAATTGTTCCATATTAGAAGAACGCTAGATGTAACAATTATCAGCGTTCCATCATGGGTTCTTTGTCAAAATGTATCGGCGCAATTTAGGAGGAGCAACTTTTATGTAAAAAACATATGTTCCGTACCGGACAGGTAAAATTACCCCGTCATAAGTGAAATAAATACAGAAAACACAAATGTATGCTCTTGATGACTGTAATAGGCTATAATAATAGGTCATCTCTATGTTCAATACCATTATAATATCACCCACAATATATCTCATGTTGTCAGAGCGTACACTTGTGTTGTCTATACAACGTGTCTATAGCAGCCTAATTATAGCCAGTTATTTTCAGCACCACATCCAAAAAAGGCGATTCCACTGCCCGCCCGCCAATTGTCTTTTATATTACGGCCCAGCTGGCTAAAGGAGGGGCGAGCACGCAGACAGAGCTTCCAGAAGGAGCGAAAGATGGCGGTAAGTAGGTCTTAGAACACTGTGTTACTTTAGTTTTAAGATATATTTACAAATATATTTGCAACGGTATACCTTACAGACTGATAAGGCAATGCGCTGATACATTGCATATTGTTTATGGTTAGACTAGAGCGTAGGTAATGGTCTTATTTTCTGTAGTATAGCGGTTCTTTGTCCAATGAACTTGAGTTCTCACCGAAAGTTTCATTTTGGTGTTATCCACATAATTCTGATACTTGTAGCGTTTCTTTTTAAATCAGCATCCTTTCCGGTCATTTTTCAGCACCAATTGTTGATTAGTTTATCCAAGCTATAATCGACTAGTTTGACCTTTTTTCCCCATGGAATCACCCAGTTAGAGGGGAACTTGTCGTAGATTTAGCATTTTAAATCAGAACTCTTTATGGGAAATCAGATATGTTATATTGTCCTTGAAAATTGATTTGTTCCTAGAAATTCTTATATGCCTATCGTAACAGTTCTATTTTGTTTCGTGCACGGTAATTACCGACATATTACGGGCGTAAGCCAAATGTACACTTCCATGTTAAATAGGCAACAGGAGAAACTAATTAGTTTCGTTGTAACAAATGATTTTAACAGTGCCACTACGGTTGTAACTGTTCTTTCGAAGGGGTAGGGTGGGGTGGTAGTCAAACGTTTTGCTTTTAATGTCATATAGTGGAACGTTAAAATGCAATACTGCATGTTGTTCAATAGGCCGAGTAAGACTGAACAATAGATTACATCTCGGTAAGAAGGTAATTGCAATGAATACACATCTCTTCAAGTGTTCTAGGGTCAAATAGTTCAATTCAGTAATGTCTTTGTCATTTATTTTCTTTAAAATAGGCTTCCTTAAAAATCTGAAAATCAGTACCTGTCTGATACACTCAAACATCCTAGTTTAACAGACGTTTATGTGTCCTTTGTCTTGAACTGTTTAATGTTGCCTCGAGGTAGCAATAAGACATAATAATCCTTTGTTACTGTAGCGAGTACTCAACACAAGGGGGCGATACTACTGCCTGGTCCAGGAGGAGGAGCGCAAAGTAGAAACGCTGCTTCTTTCTTTCCGTTTTCTTTTATTTTCTGTTCCTTCCGTTGCGGTATTCCTCTTATACTGCTAAGCTACTATACTTAGACTAGATTTGAAATACATTTTGTTGATCCGTTGTAACGTCTATAGCTCTTCATAAGCATTCCGTTTGCTTAATAATAATAATAATACAATGATGTCAGTGAAATACAATTATCAGTCCTATCAAAACAACATGCATTTAAGTTGGCATTTTAAGTTGAATTAAAATCATAACAACCAGGTGTCTGTGGTCTCAACATTCACTTCTTCCTCCTCTTTCTTCCTCTGTGGGGGTGAATGCAATGTAGCAGCACCCAGCCCTCACATGCTTCATGTGAACAGACTGGAGGTGACGCCCTGCCTGCCCAGGGGGATGGCCATCCACACCAAAGGGTGGGCCTGAGCGGAAGCCCCTGCAGGACCAGGATGTCCTGAGTTAAGGGCAGAGTTGTTTAGAGGAGCATGGCATACTCCCCTCTCTGCCCTTTAACCCATGATGGCATGGACATAATGCCATGCCAGGACAAGATGATGTAACAGGAAGTGAGTATACCAGTGAAGAAACAGTCTTTGTAGGCTATGGAATAGGATAGAATCCTTCATGAATCCTTGATGGAAAATTCGTTATCTTAAGTACAACCTTATCATACAAACATATGTCATACAAGTTAAGTAATGATAATAAATAAGTCAACAAATCTGCCAAAAGTTTGTATTTTTTTCTGATGCCAGTAGCGACATTGAACAGCTTTTATGTAAATGGTCATCTGGTGTACACAAACACACTGTTACTAATGAATAGGTCTTTAATTAATTATAATACTGTATGATATCGCTTTTGCCAAATTTAGAGACAAATCTGATGGCAAGCTTCTGTTTCATTGTAAGGCCTCTGATGAGTGTAGTGTGTTGTGATGGAAACAGTTTGCTGTGGTGATTAAGAACTTTGTAATTGTTTTAGGCTATTTTTGGTAACCGTGTGACTCTTCCACAGCACAGCAGCATCAGTATGGTGATGACAGCCTGTTCCAGCCTCACGTCAGTCTGAGATGGAGGAAATTATGATCGCTGTGTTTACACTAAGCAACAGATGAGTGGAACTTCCCACTATGTCTTCAGCTTGGAGGTATAAGTCGTGTCTGTTTGTGCGTGTGTGTGTGTCTGTGTCTGATTCTACTTAAGACTCCTGAAGGATTTACATAAACATTCATGGCTGTTGCATGGACTCAGGAACAATAAAGATCATTAAAGAAATACTATACAGAGTTTTAAGGACTTTGTTTATGTGTCTGACTTTAAACTGCGCTTTAATTACCAGCCTGCCCTGGCAGTGGGTAGGCCTGGTGACGAGGGTGCGGACAGCAGTTCTGTGGATGTCCCCTCTGTTCCTCACGGACCTCGTCCTGGGGTTTTGGGGTCTTCACTACAACACCTGAAGGGCCTTGTGATGAGGGCAGTTATAAGGATGCAACCTGGTTTCTGGTTTGCAGCCCATGTTACCACCCTCAAACCAGGCCCCATAGTGTGGTGTGTGTGTGTTAGTGTGTGTGCGTGTGTTTGTGTTTGTGCGTGTGTCTGTCTGCATGTACGCACCTCACCCACGGGAGAGTGAGAGAGTGGGTGGGATTGGGTTGGTACCCTCTTCCAAATTGCTTGTAATGTGGTAATGAGATTTGATCCAGATTGATATCAGCCACTGTCTGCTGCGTATGTTCAAGTCTAGGTTTGTTTGTTTGGGTTTTGTTTGTTGTTCAAGCTGCAGCTATTTCAGTAAAGATATAACAAACCATGTTTTATTCTGTTTTCAGCACCTCTGTGGTTATTTCAAAGGCATCAAGACTTACTTTGTTCTCTGAAGAAATGACTGATAAAAGAGGACAACGCCTGATGTCAGAGATCAGCACATCCTCTTCACAAGCGTCAATCTGAGCCAGATCTGCAAGATCTATGGGCCATTGCAGAAGACAGCCTTCACTTATACAGACACTGATTCACTACAGATATGAACCAGAAGCATACGTGGACAAACACACATTATTTCAGCTAATTTACAAATGACCATCTTGGACAGAATTGACTTCAGTTTGAGAAATTAAATCAATTACTATTAATGATAGAATCAAAGAATATCTCAAGCCGGTACATTCTGTGTCTTTCACCTCTCCTATATATGTCATGTTGTTGTGAGGAGGACTTGCTTGATGTATTGTTGCTCCTCAGCAGGTCCTTTCCCTGTGTTATGGCAAACTGTCCTCTGGTGGTTTGAAATAAATCGTCTCCTTCACCAGAGTCTCTTCCTTGTTTGTCTTCCTCTGGTGTGACAGACTTTCACATTAAATTACACCGTTTTCCCTGACATTTCTATGGCTAATTGAGTTATCCAGTAATACATTACAGCGGTCCGGCTCGGTTGGGTTACAAACAGTCTCACGGTGGCTGAGCAACAGCTAATTTGGTTAGTAATGTTTCTTTAAATAACCCATCAATATTGGATTGAGCTCATAGCAACAGACAATAGAAGGTGAAGTCTCACAAAGTTTTAACCCTGTTCTTAAAAACAGAACTTGCCCCTATACCCCATATTTGGGAAAAGTAATCTTAAGGTCTGAGCAAACCTTCTACACCTACAAGTGGGGTAATAAAACTTTTTCTCCTTTCTCATGCTTTCTGTGCGAATATGTACGTCCAAATCATCTAAAGTGTTCTGCTCATTGTTACCCAATCATACACAGATATTGCTTCTGATGTCTTCAAGTCCCCAAGCAGGTGCATCTGGAGAATCAGATTAGACTGTGAGTAAATGTCAACTGTCAGCCTCTCACATTTCTGCAGTCAGTCAGCCAGTGAGACACCCAATGCCAACTCTCTGTGTGACTGGAAACAAACAGTCGAGCCCTGACTATGTGCTGTCACTGGTCTTAATCACTACTCAAGCTGGCACCAGGTCCCCATTAGTGAGAGATCTCTGCCCTCATAGAGTGGGTTTTTGGACAAGGGCTTTGCCTTGCTTGCACCCCCTCCCCTCCCCACTCCACCAACCTCACACCTGCACGATCAAAGTGTGGCCCGACCTGACTGATCTGTCAGGGCCTGCTCACAAAGGCCTCAACACCTGTGTGGTGGTGATGTGCTGGGTTTCACATGCTGCTTCCACAGAAGTACTACAGACAGGTGGATGTGCTGTCAAACCTATATAACTATACATTATGGCTATAGAACATCTTACATCTCTTTACAATGTATGGTCTCTGATTGGCTGGTCTCTGTCTTTTAAGTATGGCTAAAACTTCATCTCCTCAAATTTTTTTTTTCACTATTCGTTCGTGCACCACTTCTGAACACATGATGATTCAACGGGCTGATGAGCCACATGGACATGGAGCTGTGGAATCATGTCACCGCTGTTGCTCCGCACCCCCTTGTTGCTGTGTTTGTGACGGGGGGTGGCTGTGAGCAAACGTGTTTTTCTTCTTTTGATGACATTGTGGGTGAGTCTGCGCTGGGTCGGCCAGGAGGTCTGCTGGCCAGCGCGCCCTAAGCCCCCATAACAAGGCCCTGCTGCTCCGGCGCTAAAGCTGTCCCACCGCTGGACAAAGGACGGGCTTTAGTGTGGAGGCCCCAAACTGCTGACACGTAGGTTGAGCTAATACAGCATTCTATCCTGTCTCCCTTATGTCGCCCCTCTCTCTTGCCCTCTCTCTCTCTCTCACTCTCTTTCTCTCCCTCCATCCCTATCTGTTTCTGTTCCCTCCTCTTTCTCTCATTCTCTCTCTATCTCTCTCTCTCTCTCTGCCCTTTTTTCTAAACCCGAGACCCTCTCTTTCTCCCCACATGCTAGCTGGTAGCTGGTCCGCTACCACTCCTTTGACAGAAGGGGTTGACTTACGAGAGCCTGTCCATCTTGTTTTGATTTTTCGCAGGCATCTGACTCCTTTAGTCCCCACCCCAACTCTCTTTTGTTGTCGTTTTGTTGTTCTTTGTTGTCGTCCTGAGGTGTTCTCTGCGTGTCGTGTGTGAGTGTGTGTGTGTTTGTCCTGAGTCCACACAAGACCATGTGTGACTGCCTGCGTGGGATATTCAGAGTCACCTGGACACCTTCCTCCAGTGCAGGTTTGTGGAGAACTTAGGGTGGGGGGGTGGGGGGGGGGGGGATGGGGGTGGCGGTGGGGGGCACCAATGGAGGGGAACATTTTACTTTCATGGTGTTTATTTTCTTTTCATAAACAATCATCTTACCACCTGCTTCCAATGAAGAATAGATATAGACTAAGATTTTGGGGTTGAGGTTATAGTTTACATGTAGATATGTGTCAGGTTAGGCACTAGTTGACAGGTAGGTGAGGTTAAACATAGTTGACAATTTTGTTTCAGGTTTGTTAAATATTTGTTAAATTGCTGTTATTTTAAGATTATAATATTTCATTGACAATATTTAATTGGGTTGAAGGACTATCTTGTGTGTCGCAGAACACGTGCTTAGTGATGCTTACTATTATTTCTTTGTGGGAATGACAGGTTTCCCATCAAAATAAAATGTCATAACTCTACATAATAGGTCTCAAAATGGAAACTATTTAGCTTTAAACAGCTTTTGTTACACAACGAATACAGGAGTTTGTGTGGTATATTTTTCACCAAACCTGAAAGGAAGGCTGTTATTTGGTTTTAATCGCAATGGCATTTCATTTCATGCCTTTGCAAAGGTGTGAAGTGTTTTAATTTACCAGATATGGCAACAAAGCTGGCCCTTTGATAAAATACTGCATCAATTAGCATATTTCAGGTTCAGATTTAATCTCTTACAACACATGCCCTGTTTGCTCTGTAGTGTTTGTGAGTATGTGTGTTTGTTTCAGACATGTGCTATGTCTAGTATCACCACCACCTTGTTGTGTTCAGGGATGAGTGTGGTCTTAGGGGAAGTTGAGAACATTTCTCACACATCTTCATTAGGCAGCACAAGATCTATCATTCATCTTACTCCTGCTCTCTCTTGCTTTACTTTCTCTGTCTCTGTCTCTCTCTCTGTCTCGCTCTCTCTCTCTCTCTCACACACACACACACACACACACTAACACACACACACTTGCTGTCTCTATCTCTCTGGCCCTTTCTCTTCATGTAACTTATCGCCTGTTTCTCAACATCTTCTCTCTCTTTTTTCTTCCTCTCTTTCTCCCCCTCCCTCTCTCTTTATCTTCCTCTCTCTCTGCCTCCCTCTCTCTTTCCCTTCCTGTCTCTCTTTTTTTCTCTCTCCCTCCCTCCTCTCTCTCTTTTTCTCTCTCTCTCCCTCCCTCCCTCTCCCTGTCTTTTCCTCTTGGTGTTCTTGTTTTGACTACAAACATACACTGATGAGTAAGATGAAGAATCAGAGGGAAACAATGGGAGATGGTTTGGGTTGACAGTGGATGTAGTGCACCCCTTATCACAAGGATGGCCCTCCTAGTGGCTTATCTCCAGTGGTCTGTTTCCTTCCCAAGCACAGGTTCAACTCCTGGGACGAGAACAGGAAGGATGAGGCTTCAAGTTCCTCTCCTCACCTGTTTTTGTCCCCTTCTTGCTACAGTATTTTCAGTGAATCACTTTACTTGCTTTGATTTGCCATTTCTCAGCAGCAGATGTTCATAAACAAAATGGCTGGACAGTATAATTGTTTTGGTGCTAGCATCTCTAGCACACTGCAGCCACAATGAGTGGGTTTAGAATTGTCTTTTCTCTGTCTTCTCTGGGGGTGAAGCTGAATAGACAAGGCAGATGAAGACCTGGCATGGTTAAGCGCTACTCGCTCTTTCTTTAGGTATGAGGACAAGAGAGTGACAAGGCTGACATTCTTCTGAAGTTCCGCAGGTACTGGTATAACTAATTCAACACCATGTCCTGTGCCATTTAAAACTACTTTTGGGGTGTTGCTGCCTCCTCCCTCGCGTGTTGCTCTCCACATCTCATCTGAGCGGCCTAACCCAGTCATACCCTCGGCATTATTTTCTTGGCCTGATTATCTGCTGACGACAGGGGGTTGCTCTGCCCGCCAGGACACCCCCATGTTTGCCAAACCGTCCAGCAACACCCCCCCCCCCCCCCCTCCCCCGCCCTCTCCCACCTAACCTCATGCCACCCCCCAGCCTCACCTAAACTGCCCCGTCACCCACTTTCCAGGGTGGGTTCCAGCCTGCCTTCTACTGCCTTCCCGGTTAAATCCCTCTTTTTGTGCCTGGCAGGCAGATGGGCAGAATAAGCACAACGCAAACACCTGGCAGCGGACGCACACAAACACTCCGGCCTGGACGAGATCTGGAATTCCATTCGCAGCACTGGCCATGGCTTGGCGCTGCCACCTGCAGTCCAGTACCCTGTGATCAGGAACAGGACAGACATCGCAACGTTGGGCACAACCCCAGGAGCTTTGGGTTTCATCCGCCCCCACCCCCGCAATTCACCCCCACCCTACGACCCCCACCCTACCGGGAACCGTGCCCACCCCCCTCCCCACACCCCGTGGAACCTGATCGAACACGCCCTGGAGATGAGACGAGTTCGGGAACGCAGTGGCGTGTGTGCAGAAGAAGAAAAAAAACTATACAGGTGTTAGGCTCAAAACAACAGCTGCTGGTGTCCAGAAGTGCCTCATGATTTTTCTCCAAAAATAACACAGCAATTTTTGGTCTCTTTGGACTAAAAATAGCCCCGTGAAGGCATTCGTCTGCAGTGCAGAGGGTCTGCAGCTGAGGTTCGTCTCTGTTTTTATCCATTTTTATCTTTTTCTTTTGGTATTCAGCTGTCACTACTCTGAGTCAGCAGAGGAGGTAAACAATGGCTGGAGACTTCAGCAAAGCGCCACTTGTGGATTACCTGAGGCATGTATAGAGTTGTTTTTGTTTGTTTTAGTTTGTGTGTGTGTGTGAGAGAGAGAGAGAGAGAGAGAGAGAGGTCGTGTGTGCATATGCAAGAGAGAGTGAGAGTGTGTGTGTGCATCCTCTCTCATACACTTACTCAAACACAGAGACACTAGTCCAGTCCAAGTCTGGGCTTTTCCAAACCCGCCCTCCGCTCCTCGGCTCCTGCCCCACCTTCTGCCCCCACTCCCCGACTCCTGCCCCACCTCTCGGCACACCATATATGGGGCATCCCCCTGCGGCTCGACCAATTGGCTCACTAACCGCCTCCCCCGGGGATGTCATGGCACTTGTTTAGGTGTCCCAGCTAAGTGAGAGCCCAGTCTGGGGTTAGTCTGCCTGTACACTGGGGGGGAGAGGAATAAGAGTGGACGAGTCGATGAGTGGAACCACAGATTTAAACCGCAGATTCAAAACACTGACGCTGGAGACGAGAGCTCAGTGAGAGCTGGGAAGAGAAACTGGGCAAAAGACAGGTACGAGAGGGGTGTTGTGTGGACGGTGGGTGTTGTGAGGCAGGTAGGAGAGGGGTGTTGTGTGGACGGTGGGTGTTGTGAGACAGGTAGGAGAGGGGTGTGGTGTGGACAGGGGTGTCGGTGGGGGATGGGGGGTGGGGGGCATCTAGGGGGGCATTAGTGGACATCTTTGAGGGTCTCTTTGAGTGGATCTAGTGGCTGTTGTCTGTGTCACTTTGTAGAGACAGTAGTTGTCTTGAGGCATAACATTAAAATACTGTAGTGCGTGATCCTTTTTATTAATATGTATGGATTTCTAGGGCTCAGACATCTGTCTGTATGATACCATTACAATATGTGTTATACTGAATGAAGAAACAGCTCAAGTTATTCCACTCTGTCATCATTGCTCAAAGTTGAGTTGTCTGATCGCTTATGATGAAGGTAGGATGTCCCCATTCCATAATCTTGGCTTGCCTTCATTGCTTATGAAACTTAATCCTCGACCTTTGTAACCTGCCACAAGTAAGCCCTAAATGCTACGTTATCTAGCCATGATGGTAGGGAGCTCACAGCAGGACTGGGCACCTACTGTCAGCTTTGCAATTCATTCATAACACAGGAAAGCCTCGACACCTTGTTTCGAGAGCGCAGGAGTACCATGTGTGCTGGAGCTTTAGCATACAACGTCTAGCTGGTCCAGATTCCATCAGTGAGGTGTGTGTGTGTGTGTGTGCGTGCACGTGTATTTTTATTTCCAACTCCCTGTATTTATTTTACACAACAGCTGTTGGCTGTGGGTCATGGGATCTGTCTGTCCTGTGCTGTGGAGGGCTAGCTTCAGCTAGCGGCACGCTCTGCTAAAGTGAAGGGCACGGTGCACGGTGCACGGAGAAGACACTGAGGTGTATTTTAAGTGTGGTGTGAAAGCAGAGTGAAAGTATTCCTTTCGCGAAAGCAAGTTTGCTGCACAAATGACTGTGAGGATAAAGATGATAAAGACAGAGTGTCCTTCAAAGGGATTACGTAATGTTCAAATAATTTGGGACAAATATGTCACAGTGGAATGATGACACATTTTTGTTCATGGAGCACATTATTGACGCAATCAAATTATGTAAGAGTTATATAATACGTCAGTTACGGCTGACAGGAGAATGGCAGCTCATACTTGAAAGTTAAGATGATGTTTGTTGATGCTGAAGCCAAATTTAGCACGGCATTTACAGAATCTTTCATGTGTTCAGTGGGCTCTGAATGAGTATAGCTTGATGGAGCTCACTGATCAGCTGTAACCAGGAATTTACCCAACGGGTTTCAGAGAAGGTGAGATTGTAAATGCAGAGCTTTGTAACACTTTTGTGGTAAAGATGCTTGCTTCAGACAAGGACTGATTAGAGGGTGGAAGTAAAGAGTTTAATAAATGGTTCCAATGAATGTTTCAAACTCTTCAGATCTCATCACTCATTAGTTTTGCAGACATATCTCAGCCATAATATTCAGAACCCCTGAATATATCTCCAGGATGAGTCTAGATGTGTAGTTATCTGTTTTGGTAAGTTATTTGTGTGTGTGTGTATGTGTGTGAGTTTGTGTGTGTGAGTTTGTGTGTGTGTGTGTGTGTGTGTGTGTTTGTGAGTGATCGCTGTGGCATTCCTCCTGAGGCTTGGTCATCAGACACGTTAACGGGATACTATAATTCCCGAGCTGGAGATAGTCAAGGGGAGAGGGGGATGACTGAAAACCGGGCGGCGGTCCTGAAGGTTGAGAAACCAGCCGTGTTGATGGGCTAAAGATAGCCAGTGATGCCATTGAAGAACGCCTCATAGTGACCCCCGCTCCCGCTCAAAAGCCTGGCCAGAGTGTTGAAATAGCACTGCCCAGGGACGTACGCACTCATACAAGGATTTAAAGTGGATGTCAATGCATAGTGGTAATTACTACTGCAGAAATGTTATCCCACCACTGCATAGTATTCCTGATATACACATTGTGTTAGATCAGGGAGCTATTCAACTTGCCTAAACCAGAATATATTCAGACTATGTAAGCACCCACATATGCGGCCACTGAACTGAAGAAAGAGAGGGTGGCAAGTGGCAACACATAGCTTTCCTGTAGTATCTGTCACAGGTGCTTTATGGTGTGGGAGAGAGGATCAAGTTAAAGTATTCTGTCGAGTAGTTATCAGGTATGTTTTTAGTCAGACCAGTAAACTACATGGTTCATTTTAACAGACACATGGAGATTTCATGATAGTTCACTATCTGAATAACAAGAAAGCATTAGCATCGAATAGGTTTTTCTCTATCTTCTGACCTGTCAGAACATGTCAATCTTTTAAGAAGCAATCAGTTTTGTTTAGCGATTGGTAGCACATTTAGCAAAGACAAAACACTTGTGGAGCAGAAGATGTTTGTGACGAGTTTCAGTGTTAAGATATCTATTTTGATAGAAAAACAGTCTCAGTTTCCTGTTTATCTAAAGGCATTTCCTGACGGGCGGATCAGACCCATGGGAGGGGCAATATTCTCCATCGGTGCTTTTCCCCTGACAAGAAGTTTTTTTCATGAGTGAAAGAGAGAGGAGACAAAGAGGGAGAGGGAGAGAGACAGAGAGAGGGTAAGAGAGAGACAAAGGAGAGGCAGAGAGGAAGTGGTAGAGAGACAGAGAGAGACAGAGAGAGAAAGAGAGAGAGAGAGAGAGAGAGAGAGAGAAGGGAACAGATCACTACATTCCCAGACATCTGCCTCTTTGCTGCATCACACTGAGGTCCTCTCTTCGGAGGCGTGTGGACACAGCTGGATGTCTCCTCTATAGCCTCTACCATGAGGCGACTGAGCTTTCCCATGCAGCATCTGTCACAACTCAGTCCAGCCAGAAGTCATGAGGAATTATTTCCATCACTGACAAAGACAACACACAACAGCCTCCTGTTCTGGGTGCTTCACCGAGATGACTCCACCAAAAGAGGGGATCCGGTAACATATCTCTCATTTCTCAGTAGTGTCTGCTCTGACTTGGACTTGCAGTCACAGCTGACATGCTTTTTTTCAAAAGCCAATTTTACTTCCTATAGGCTACTTTGACAGAAACAGTCATATTGTTTGTGACAATACATATAACGTGTAATACTCACACACAATCTATACAGTAAGACTGTACAGATTGTGTGTGACTTATCTGATTTTCTAGTGGTAGTCACACCTCTGGTGTGAGCGTCCCGTGTTAAACAGTGTGGTCATATGCTAGTTAACGCTATGCTACAGGTCAACCTGTGGGTGCTACTGGGTCTCAGGGCTCTTGCCTGGGAATGCCAGCTATTCCGAGGAGGTCTTTCCCCTCATTGTCTTCACATAAACAAGGTGAATTCACAACCAGCTAGCACTGACCTTTACAAAGGGGCTGTTGTGAGGTTGTTTTGGAAAGGCATTCAGAGTTTTCAAGAGCTTTTCCAAATCAGTGTCCAGCAGCATAGCAAGGTTGTGGACTTTCTGTTTTTTTTAGAGTCGGGTGGATAAATATGGATAAATCATCAGTCCTCTCCGACTGTGGATCCACAATCCATCCTCCACAATCTGCAAATCAACGGCTTCACAATACTCCACTGAAGCAGAGGGGAAATGTCTTCATAATGTTATTAAGTCTTGGGCATCTTTTAATTTGATTAAGTGTGGGAAAATTACTGACCACTAAAATGTCCATTTAATATGCAATTCCTGTTGTCTGCACTATAACATATTTTCAGTCTCAGCAAAGTACCGCTAGTTGAAACCCTATTTAACAAATGGTCCAAACACCGGTAAATTTGCTCGATTGAGTATTTTTTTGTTCATAAAACAGACCATCCATTCATTTCAGAGACCATCTCTGATAGCTTGAATGATGTGCTGGTTGCAAACAGCAACTGCTTCCATCTGCATTATTGATCAAATCTTCTTTGACAGTCTTCTTGGTTGTTTTCAACATAAAAGTGTATGGTCACTGACATCAAAACTGCCTCAAATGAAGACCTCAGGATCTGTGATTAAGATTAAGACTAAACCACGCTGCTTAAACTGATTTACCTTTACTGACCCTCTCCCCCTTCATATCTGAACGAGCAGAATGCTCACGGGGAACCCAATTGACATCGATGACCTTCATTACAATGGGAGCTAAAAAAAACACTAAAATACATCTTATGCCTGTAATTGATTTAAACAGCTATGGAACGATCAATAGAAGAAGAAATCAGATACCCCCATCACTTTATTAACTATTCCTATTGCTTAACTCCTATTCCTGGTTTGACACAGATCATGGCATTGATAGGCAAAGGAATGTCCATTCTTTAACTTCTAATTCTGGTCTGATCTGATTGGATAATGCAGTGGGACCACAAATGACCACATTGGACAGGGGACCTCCACCTCCCCAGAGGTGCTTTAATGGTCTTGTGACTCTATTGAATCAGCGGCTACTACATTAAGCCTACAGGCTCTCTCTGTGGTGTCTACTGCGCCCTATCTGTGAGCCCCCAATGTTTAAGTATGTATGACACGAGACAGTGCTCCTGGACAGTGATAGTGGACACATAGGAAGTGCATTGTTTAATGTAGCACCAGGGCGTTTGGAAGCACATTTTTAATTGGAGAATACAAACATGGAAGTGGTGTTTATATGCTTATATGAATGAAGTAGGGTTGCGTTTCAGTGTTTTTTTCGTCATGCTTGTAGAGTTTACTCAGTGCTGGAATAGAGCCTCGGCCAAAAATAGGCAGAGTTAAGCTACACATTCCTCGTTCTTCTTAAGCCAGCGAGACCTTCCCAGAGGAATCAGACCCATTTGAGTGCTCTGAGACCAGAGTTAAACATTCACTCTCTCTTTCTCACACAAACACACACACACACACAGAGACACCCACACACATACACACACACACACACACACACACACACCACACACTCTTTTTCTCTGTATGTGTGTGTGTGTGTGTGTGTGTGTGTGTGTGTGTGTGTGTGTGTGTGTGTCTGTGTTTGTGTGTGTGTGTCTCTGCACTTGTTATCTAATCCAATAGTGCACAAATGTAATTCTGGCAAACGCACAAGGCTATGGTAATGTCTGGGCTGGGATATATGAATGACCTCAGCTATGAGAGACTCCAGGAGTAAAATACACTCAATGAGCCCACCACACTTCAATACATAACTTAATATTTTGTAATGCAATTTTTTAAACAGGACAAGTGAGTCTGTCTATTAATTATGAGAAAGACAATGCACTTATATAAGCCACTTATGCTGACCCTTTTCTCTGACAGGTCATAGTGTATAGGTCACAGGCCAGTAGGTCCAGCCTGAATTCCAAAGAGCACAAAGCTTTTGCTGCAGCAAGAGTAACTTAGTGCTGAGATCTGTGTATTATATTAAGCTGACGTTACCGACGTTACAAAATACCCACTTTCACAAAACAAGTGAATTTGAAGAAATATAGATTTTAGAGGGATTTTTTAAGGGTTAGCAACAACAAATTCCTGGGTGTACAAGGTTTTTTTTTTTGCCACTCACACATTCTGGTCTTTATCTAGATAGCATTTTGGCCCAGCCATGTACCGGGTCAGGCGAAGATCCACTTCAAAGTCAGCTGCTGTGCAGGTGTTCACCAGGCAAACCTCAAACAGGATTTTAGTTTTGCTACACAGATAATTGTCCAAAACACTCTTGATACATCCGTATCAAGACAGTAAGCGTGAAAGTGTATGTTTTTGTGTATACACGCTTGTACATGAGGCCCAAGATCCATTTGGTGATCGCTTTCCGAACAAGACATACCTGAATCATTTAAAACTAAATATTTGTGATCTGGCCCCTGAATCACATCTGGGCCAGACTCATTTCCACATCCAGCTGCTTACGAGCACTGCCTGTTTACTACCCTATTAATGACATAGAATGGCCTCGCCCTAGTAACTCTCTACTCTGGCATGATGAAGGCCTCCAGATCAGGGCTGGATTTAGGTACCACGGCAAACTAACACGGGGACTAGAAGTTTAGAGAAGCAGGCTCGTGACTGAAAGGTCTCCGGTTCGATTCCCTGGGGAAAATGTGGGTGGGGTGAGTGAATGAACAGTGCTTTCCCCTCCTGCAGTATCAGCTGAGGTGCCCCTGGGCTGGGCACCTGACCCCTACTCCTGCCTGGGCACCTGACCCTTACTGCTGCCTGGGCACCTGACCCCAACTCCTGCCTGGGCACCTGACCCTTACTCCTGCCTGGGCACCTGACCCTTACTGCTCCAAGCGTTTGTGTGAGCTTATTGGTCCTAGTGTGTGTGTGTGTGTGCTCATTGGTCCTAATGTGTGTGTGTGTGTGTGTGTGCGCTCATTGGTCCTAGTGTGTGTGTGTGTGTGTGTTTGCTCCTTGGTCCTAGTGTGTGTGTGTGTTTGTGTGTGTGTTTGCTCCTTGGTCCTAGTGTGTGTGTGTCTGCTTATTGGTCGTAGTGTGTGTGTGTGTGCTCATTGGTCCTAATGAGTGTGTGTGTGTGCTCATTGGTCCTAGTGTGTGTGTGTCTGCTTATTGTTCCGAGTGTGTGTGTGTGTGTGTGTGTGTGTGCTCATTGGTCCTATTGTGTGTGTGTCTGCTCATTGGTCCTAATGTGTGCTCATTGGTCCTAGTGTGTGTGTGTGTCCTCATTATTCCTATTGTGTGTGTGTGTCTGTTTGTGTGAGTTCACTGCTCACAGATGGAGCAAATGCAGAGGCAAGTGGGTGTTCCATACTAGCAATTCTAATTCTAATTAAATTGCTAATGCTAGTAGTAGCTGATTTGGAGAAAGATCTGCCCAGACTTGCACCAGATTAGGGCCACAACGTTAACACATCCAGCCTGCTGATGTGGATGCCTGCCTTTTAAGCAGGACAGAAAGCACAGCAGCGGGCGGCACAGATGTGGGTCAGGGCCAGGCACTATATAAAGCACTCAGGTTCAGCTATGAGGAGAACATTCCCCCGACCCACCCTCCCACACACACACACCCTCTCTGCTCTGGGCAGCGCAGCACAGCGCAGCACCGCAGCTGTCCCCTTCACTCACAGAGGGCGTGAGTGCTGGCCATCAAAGCCCTCTCTGCCCCCCTCCGCTTTGAGCTATCCCAGTGGCTGTTACTCTACACTGACAAACAAGACTGGAGGAGAATAGCTCTGTTCCCCTGAACTATGTGAAAAGTCATAATAGGTCTATGCATTGTGCATTGTGATGAGTGTGTAGTGTGTAGTATGTAGTGTGTAGTGTGAGCTGTTTTTGTGCACTACCCTATAGTGTGTTGTGAATTAGAATGTGCAAGAGTGTCGCTGACCGAGCAATCCTAGTCTGCATAAATCTCTTGGCTCTTTAGCAAGTCCCCCGCTTGTCAGGTGCCATGGCAGATAAGCTCGCGGATGTAGAGCTATAAACTAGTTTCTTGGCAATAATGATCCAAGATAAACTGAAATCAATCGGCACAGAGCGTGGAGCACCTGGGGGAGGATTAAAAGGATAACCAATCAGATAGAATTGTGGATCTTTATGTAAGTAATGTCTCTGAACTCTGAAGTTATCTCCAAAATATTCCTGACATACCCAGAATACCTTTTGTAAAATTCCTTTCCCAGGAATTCAGCACCTTTAACAAGAATAAGCTCACTATCAAGAATCCACTAAACCATAGATCTCTAAATATATCTATAAAATTCACAGCAAGCAAATGACTTTGAGCCCTTTGATTTTTTTTTCCTAAAAAACGTTTCATTTTCAAGAGTCACTTCAGTCCTATGCTTTATGTGAATTTAACTGGAGATACTGGTCCATTCTCACACATCCTTCCAACCTGCTCAAACACTCTTCCGTCAGGCAGCGGAGAAACATGTTTATCTTTTGATCAGTGTTTGGCGGAGAAACATGTTTATCTTTTGATCAGTGTTTGCGCCACTCTGCTCAGCAGGTTGTTGTCTGTGCAGGCGGCCACAGAAAGGTGTCAGCAGGCTCGACCCACGTGCCACCGCGCTGCCAGTAATGTGTTCTTGTGAGTCTCTTGCCGGGACATCGGACACCTCAGCCTGGTGCGGAATGAGGGGTGCGCTGACATGGAATACTGTACAGGCTCTCCATGCCTGATAGAAACCTGATCTTGTGCCACCAGGAGGGTGGGGTGTTTGAATTCCTTCAACCCGCCGCCCCCCACCCCCATCCTATTCCCCGGGACCGCAACCCCCAGACCACAGTGCAGTGGACTGAACAGGCATATCCCCCCTTTTCTCTCTTTTTCTCTCCCTCTCTCCTCTCAGTAAAGACAGACATATCCCCCCTTCTCTCCCTCTTTCTCTCCCTCTCTCCTCTCAGTAAAGACAGACATATCCCCCCTTCTCTCCTTCTCTCATCTCAGTAAAGACAGGCATCTTCCCTTTTCCCCCTCTTTCTCTGTCCCTCTTTCCTCTCTCTTTCTCTCCTTCTCTCATCTCAGTAAAGACAGGCATCTTTCCTTCTCTCCCTCTTTCTCTGTCCCTCTCTCCCTCCCTTATCTAAGTAAAGACAGGCATCCCTCTCTTTCTGTCCCTTTTTCTCTATCCCTCTCTCCCTCTATCTTTTCGTCTCTCTCTCTCCACTCAGTAAATTCATATATGTGTCAAGAGGGGAAACTGATCACGGAAAGAATGTTGAAAGTGCCATTCTAGTTCACCCAAGACTGTGGGTATCAGTCAGTGATACAGTGATTTACGTCATTCGTCTCCATGTGCTGGCTCATCTTAAGAAACAAACTATAATACAATAATAATAAAAGTAATATAATATAACATAATATAAATAATTCAATATAAATAATATAATATAATATAATATAATATAATATAATATAATATAATATAATATAATATAATATAACATAACATAATATAATATAACATAACATAATATAATATAATATAATATAATATAATATAACATAATAGAATATAATATAATATAACATAATATAATATAATATAATATAATGTAATATAACATAATATAATATAATATAATATAATATAATATAATATAATATAATATAATATAATATAATATAATATGATAATAATATAAACACACACATTACACGGTGCAGGAAACAAGAAACAAACTATAATACAATAATTCTAATAGTCATAGTAATATAATATAAATAATATGAATAAAATAATATAATATTATAATAATATAAACAAACAAACATATTACACGGTGCAGGAAATAGACCCCCAGGATTCCATTCTCTTTTTGAATTAGGCCTGGCTGCTTGTGTTCTGCCCTTGAGTGTTTACTCTCTATGAGCACACATGGCGGAGCAGATGTCAAGGTGAGAAGCGGTGAGCGTGTGCCTGAGCAGGAGCTCATTGGTATTTAAGAGCCGAACCGTCTGGATAAATCATTCAGGGTCCTTTAAGTAATGAGTGAACAGGAAGGGTGTTGATCTGATTATACAGGTCTGATTATATTTACAGCAGGACATCAGGTGTGAGGGAAACTTCCTTACCTCTATAATATGATCAATGTACCGGTGCTTGTTTTTGTTTTGTTATTTCTGATAGTGTTATACTTAAGTGCTAGTATTAAAGTATAGTATAAGTGTTCAGGAGGTGTCTAGTCTGCTGTATCTCCCGTTGGTAAACTCGTTGGGGCTGTTGAGATTGCTGTTATGAAGCTGCCTGGGCCAGGAGACTAATAAGGATGTGAATCTGTTGTGTTTTCAGACTCTGACAGAGAATTGGAAGAGAGTCATGCTTTTTCACAGACAAGAGAACCAGCTGTAAGTATCAACAGGAAAAGCCTGAGCTTTTCAGTGATATTCATCATTACAGTAATGTGCATGTGTGCATGACACTTATATCTGCCAAAACACCCTGGTTAAGGTTGCATACCTTTAAGGACCAACTGTTCAACTCCCAGTGTCTTCAGATGACCTGTATTTCAGTTGTCCCCTTAACCAGGGGGTCCTTCAACTGAAAACCAGTCCCTGAATTTCTACTTATGATTACAGTGAAAACAAAGCAGACCAAATCTGACAAACCATTTATCAGTTTGTATAATAATGTATTGTACAACATTCCAGTTCTCTCAGAAACCAACCATCCCTCCAATTCCTTAAATTATACTTGCATTGGTCTTACATGTTTCTACGGTCCATACAAAACCTTTTATTGTGTTTTAAGTTGTCCTTAATTTGAAACTATAGCCCTTTAATTTATATGCATTTTATGTGTGGCTATTGACCTCTAATATTGAAATTATGCAAAGGTCTACTTAATGTGACTTCCTTTACTTATAAACTTATGATTTCTGTTTTATAGTGTTTGTACTATACAACTTTACTTAACCAAACCTCTACCTGCCCGTACAGGTAAAAGACAAAAGACGGTCTCCCCCCTCAGACAGGCCTCCATCTGTCCCCCACCTCAGTCCCCACCACAGCCTCTGTGCTGAGGAGCAGGAGAGCCCAGAGAGAGTGGTGAGTCTCTGACATACAGACGGCCGCCACACTACAACACTAGACAAATACATACATACACATCCATAGACACATCACACTACACAACACTAGATTAATACATACAAACACATCAATAGACACATCACACTACACAACACTAGACTAATACATACAAACACATCCATAGACACATCACACTACACAACACTAGATTAATACATACAAACACATCCATAGACACATCACACTACACAACACTAGACTAATACATACAAACACATCAATAGACACATCACACTACACAACACTAGACTAATACATACAAACACATCCTTAGACACATCACACTACATAACACTAGATTAATACATGAAAAATAAGTGATTCAATATAAGTATTCACCCCCTTTAACGTGACTATAATTCAACAGAGCTCCAGCCAATTGGTGCTAGAAGTCTCACAATTAGTGAAATGGGGATCAGTGTGCAGTGAATGTGTCTCAAGTGATTGTAGTATAACGGAAGTATCTGGTAATCAGTATTCCTGACTACCGTTACACCATGAAAACCAAAGATCACTCCAAGCAACTCAGAGAAGAGGTTATTGAAAAGTTTAAGTCAGGGGAAGGACACAAAAAAATGTCCAAGGCACTAAACAGCCCCAGGAATTCTGTTAAATCCATCATCAAGAAATGGAAGGAATATGGCACATGTGTAAATCTGGCTAGAGCAGGCCGTCCTCACAAACGCAGTGACTGTGCAATAAGGAGACTAGTGAGAGAGGCCATCAAGACACCTATGACTAAGAGACTCTGCATACAACGACTTTTGCCCGGGTTCTTCACCAATCAAAGCTTTATGGAAGAGAGCCACTGTTGAAAAAAACTCATATCGAAGATCGACTAGAGTTCGCCAAAAGGCATGTGGGAGACTTCATGGTCAAGTGGAAGAAGGTTCTGTGGTCTGATGAGACCAAAGTGGAGCTTTTTTCAGTGGCTCTCTTCCATAAAGCTTTGATTGGTTTAATTGTAATCACCATTTAAGATAATTGGACATCGTATTGTGAAGTAATGCAAAACACATAAATGCAAAATGCATAAATCCACTGACAGTATCCACTGATTTGATATCCACTGTTTCAGTTATCCATGGTTCACTGCAGCCTGAAAATATTAAGAGGAAAATTCCTTTCCGCACCATCACACTGTCTTTAACTCATTACTCATGTCTTTAAGCACATCTCATTTCTCATGTATGTCTGTCCCTGATTCCACCATCCTCATTGCCCTCCTTCCTCACGGTTTTATCAAAACGAGGGGCTTTGAAAGAAAGGCAGGAAGGTAAAGAATTGATATGTACCCCACAAAGCGCTCAAGTGAAGTTGGCAGTTATTCAAAGCAAAAGAGAAGTGAAAATATACGATTCTAGACTTGATACAGAAAGAAAGAAAATGGTATGCCTTTTAAACTTCAACATAGGTATGTGTGTACCAGAAAAACAACAGTTACCACAAAACAACAGTTATATATAGTGTTCATAACTATCTGTGGTTTCAGCTCTCCGCAGTAAGTCTGGAAACATATCCCCTGTGGATACAAGGGCCTTACTGTGATACGAACACTGTCAATGATGTCAGCTACATCAAGGGTGGCTTGAGAAATCCCACACTGAAGCTGCTATAACCATCCTTTTCTCACCTGAGTTTCAGGTACAGAAAGAGAAACTCCATGCAGAGCTGAAACAGGTGCTGAGTCTGAAGAGAAGCCAACTGAGAGAGACGTCTCATTCTACCCAAACAGAAATGGACAGTCCACCCCAGAAAAGTGCCACAGAGGTATGGAAAAAATAGAAACAGAAAATATAGAGATAGCATATAGCTATAAAAAATCCTCATCAGAACAGTTTAAGGAATACCTGATCACCATAGCATGCCACTGGGAGAGACAGAGCTCCTCAAGAAAATGTGCTACTAAATGTTACTGCTGTTGTATCTATAGCTGTCTTCACAGTCTCATATAGAAAGAACATGTAGATGCTTTCTCATAAAGATAGAGCCCGTAGATGCTTTCTTGAATACTCCATAGTTAACCTTCCGTGTCATAAAAAGTCAGAGGAATCAGTCACATTCCTTCCTGATTGGTGGCTAAGTCAACCTGAAGTTAGCTGGTAATTTTAACATCACCGACAGCATCTTTGACCTGAACCATTTGGTGGGTTAGTCAAGAAGTCCGCAATTGTGTTTCGTACCTTTAAGCAAAGCTCTAGGACATACCTTTAAGCATAGTTCTAGAACATACCTTTAAGCATAGTTCTAGAACATACCTTTAAGCCTAGTTCTAGGGTATAGCTCAATATATATAAATAAATAAAAAATGTAATATCACATGCCACCAAGGACCAAAATTGAAATCAAATTTGATATCACTGTGTTATCTTAGTTAATGTAGGACGCTACAAGTTAAGACTAACTTATTAAACTTAAAGTGTTAGGACAGCTGCATTTGATGTGGCATGTGTCTATGACCATCCGTAGGAGGAGAAGCCAACCTCTGAGCTGGTTGAGGTCGTTGTGGAAACGGAAGCTGAAGCAGGAGCCAGTGGATACAGTGTGATCGGTGGAGAGACTGGTATCTTTGTCAAGGAAGTTCTGAGGGATTCTCCGGCAGCTAAACATTTGAGCCTCCAGCAAGGTAAATACAAAGTTAGCATGTCTGATAAACTGTACCAGGAAAAAAACAATAACGATTATGGTTATAAAAGACAATGTGAAAAAGTTCCAGTTTGATCAAAGGAACATTGAAGGAAGAAATTAAAATATGAAGAAAAATAATAACCTTAAGGTGTCTCCCAAAGTGAGCCACCCTCTATTTTGAAAGATTGTTGTTAATAGCTCTCTCTTCCCACAGGTGATCAGCTGCTCAGTGCTAGAGTCTACTTCGACAATGTGAGATATGAGGATGCGCTCAAGATTTTGCAGTGTGCAGAACCTTATAAAGTCTCTTTCTTCCTGAAGCGGACGATACCTCGCAATGATGTCACTGTGTATCCAGGGGCAACCAGTGTTGACCTCAAAGGACCCAAACCCAAATTGCCCAAAATGGTACACTGAAGTGCTTAACTACATGCTTGGCTTTATTTTTTTTGTTTTGTTATTGTTGTTATTGTTGACATCAATAAATACAAGGGTTTGACTAGAACTTGTGTATACATTTCTTACAGAGTGTCAAAAGCATCAAACCCTTCAAGGCAAAGAAAAAAAGGGGAGGACGATTTGGATTAAAAAGGCTAAAGGAGAACAAACAGGTGAAAACTGGGGCAGACGTTGATATCGAGGGATCTCCGGGCAGGCTGGATCTGAATCCTGTTGATGTGGAATTTTCATTTCCAAAGTTCAAGCTGAAGAAAGGGGGCAAGGCTGCAGCAGAGGGAGCGGGGAAGGCACAAGGGGCGACATCCATGGGCAGGAAGCAGAGCAAGATAAGGTTTCCCCGAATGAGAGTCAAGAACGAAGCTGGAGGGGTGGGGCATGTTGGCATTGATGCTGCAGCACCACACAGTGAGGCAGACGTCTCTGGAGATAAGATCAAAGCAAAGGGAAAGGGGGAAAGGTTTGGCATAACGATCCCTAAAACCAAAAAAACAAAGGCAGAACGCCCTTCGTCGCAGGACACACTGGAATTTAAACTCCCCACGGGAAAATTCAAGGTATCTGGTTCTGGGTCGTCTGCAGCGGTGGTGACAGTCAGCCCCCCTGAGGCAGAAATGTCTGTCGGCTTGCCATCTGGAAAGGGAGGAGCGGGCACCTCTGCGCCAGACTCAAGCTCTGGGGCCAAGCTGAGGATGCCAAAGCTAAAGCTGCCCAAGGTCAGACTGTCTCGGCACTCTGATGAGATAGACGGAGCAGCTAATATTGAGGGTTCAGACAAAACGAAAGTCAAAATGCCAGCGGTGGACATGGGGGTTTCCAGTGGGAAGGCTAAGGCTCAGGGAGAACTGACACTCGCGGGACATGATGGAGAAGCCAACACACGACTGTCAGGGATGAAGCTACCCAATATTGATATCTCTGTCCCACAGCCCGATGTGGACATATCCCTGCCATCATTGGAAGCTGATTCAGGTGAAAGAGAAGGTGATGAGATAGATGGGACATTTTTGACAGGGGCTAAAATAAAAGCTCCACAATTGGACATTTCCATTCCCAAACTACCTGAAGGTACTGGAAAGATAAACCTCCCAGATTTGGATATTTCTGAACCGAAGATTCCCCAAATAGATATTTCACTCCCAAAGGGGAGAGCTGGAGGAGATTATGACGTTGAATCAAGTGCTGGAGGAAAAATCAAGATGCCTACAATAGATGTTGCTCTTCCTACTTTAACTTCCGATGTGGAGGGCCCTGGCGTAAAAGGAGGAAAATTTCACATGCCATCATTTGACATCTCAGAAGAGGGAGACATTAAGATTGATGGTCAAAAAGGAAAAGGAGGGAAATTCAAAATGCCAAAATGTGATATGAAGGGGCCAAACGTGAAAGGAGGCAAGTTCCACATTCCATCAAAAGATATCTCTCTCCCAAAAGAACATTCAGAAGGAGATGTTGATGTGGATTTCAAAGCAAAAGGAGGAAAGTTCAAGATGCCCACATTTGATGTTTCCCTTCCAAAAATAAAAACTCCAGAGGGTGGAATTGAGGTTGAAGGTCCTGAAGTCAAAGGTGAAAAGTTTAACATGCCATCAGTAGATATCTCTCTTCCAAAGGGGAGTGTAGGAGATATGGAAATGGATGCCAACATGAAAGGAGGAAAATTCAAGATGCCCACATTTGATGTTTCTCTACCAAAAATGAAATCTCCAGAAGGTGGGATTGAGGTTGAGGGGCCTGAAATGAAAGGTGGCAAGATTAACATGCCTACCGTAGACATATCTCTCCCAAAGGGTGGTCTTGAAGGTGATATTGAAGCCAAGACAAAAGGAGGGAAATTCAAGATGCCCACTTTTGATGTTTCCCTACCTAAAATGAAATCTCCAGAGGGTGGAATTGATGTTGAAGGCCCTGAAATGAAGGGTGGGAAGTTCCACATGCCATCAATAGATATCTCTCTTCCAAAAGGACATTTAGAAGGAGATCTTGATGTGGATGCGAAGGCTAAAGGTGGCAAATTCAAGATGCCCACTTTTGACGTTTCTCTTCCAAAAATGAAATCTCCAGAGGGTGGGATTGAGGTTGAGGGACGTGAAATGAAAGGTGGCAAGATTAACATGCCATCTATAGATATATCTCTTCCAAAGGGGAGTATTGAGGGTGATTTTGATGCCACTTCTAAAGGGGGGAAGTTTAAAATGCCCACAGTTGACATTACACTACCTAAAATAAAAATGCCAGAGGGTGATATGAACATTAGTGGGTCGGAGGTGAAAGGAGGAAATATCAGCATGCCAACAATTGACATTTCACTTCCCAAACACAGTGCTGAAGGAGATGTTGATATGGAGGGGAAAATGAAAGGGGGAAAATTCAAGATGCCAACCTTTGATGTTTCTCTTCCAAGTATGAAATCTACAGAAGGCGATGTTGAGGTTGAAGGACCTGAACTCAAGGGTGGGAAGTTTCACATGCCATCAATTGACATTTCACTTCCCAAAGGTAAAATTGAAGGAGATATTGATGTGAATACCAAGGCCAAAGGTGGCAAATTCAAGATGCCAGCATTTGATGTTTCTCTACCAAAAATGAAATCTCCAGAAGGTGGGATTGAGGTTGAGGGGCCTGAAATGAAGGGTGGCAAAATGAACATGCCTACCATAGACATATCTCTCCCAAAGGGTGGTCTTGAAGGTGATATTGAAGCCAAGACAAAAGGAGGGAAATTCAAGATGCCCACATTTGATGTTTCTCTTCCAAGCCTAAAATCTCCAGAGGGAAAGATTAATATGGAAGGCCCTGACATCAAGGGTGGAAAGTTTAACATGCCATCTATTGATTTTTCTCTTCCAAAGGGGAGTGCGGAGGGAGATATTGATGCAGATGGCAAGGTAAGAGGAGGAAAATTCAAGATGCCCACATTTGATGTTTCCCTCCCAAAACTAAAATCTCCAGAGGGAGAAATTGAAGGCCCTGAAGTCAAGGGTGGGAAATTCAACATGCCATCTTTAGATATTTCACTTCCAAAAGGTTATATTAAAGGAGATGTTGATGTACCTGCCAAGGCAAAAGGTGGCAAATTCAAGATGCCCACATTTGATGTTTCTCTTCCAAAAATGAAATCTCCAGAGGGTGGAATTGATGTTGAAGGCCCTGAAATGAAGGGTGGCAAGTTCCACATGCCATCAATAGATATTTCTCTTCCAAAAGGACAATTAGAAGGAGATCTTGATGTGGATGCAAAGGCTAAAGGTGGCGAATTCAAGATGCCCACTTTTGATGTTTCTCTTCCAAAAATGAAATCTCCAGAAGGTGTGATTGAGGTTGAGGGGCCTGAAATGAAGGGTGGCAAAATGAACATGCCTACCGTAGACATATCTCTCCCCAAAGGGGGTCTTGAAGGTGATATTGAAGCCAAGACAAAAGGAGGGAAATTCAAGATGCCCACATTTGATGTTTCTCTTCCAAGCCTAAAATCTCCAGAGGGAAAGATTAATATGGAAGGCCCTGACGTCAAGGGTGGAAAGTTTAACATGCCATCTATTGATTTTTCTCTTCCAAAGGGGAGTGTGGAGGGAGATGTTGATGCAGATGGCAAGGTAAGAGGAGGAAAATTCAAGATGCCCACATTTGATGTTTCCCTCCCAAAACTAAAATCTCCAGAGGGAGAAATTGAAGGCCCTGAAGTCAAGGGTGGGAAATTCAACATGCCATCTTTAGATATTTCACTTCCAAAAGGTTATATTACAGGAGATGTTGATGTACCTGCCAAGACAAAAGGTGGCAAATTCAAAATGCCCACATTTGATGTTTCTCTTCCAAAAATGAAATCTCCAGAGGGTGGAATTGATGTTGAAGGCCCTGAAATGAAGGGTGGCAAGTTCCACATGCCATCAATAGATATTTCTCTTCCAAAAGGACAATTAGAAGGAGATCTTGATGTGGATGCTAAGGCTAAAGGTGGCAAATTCAAGATGCCCACTTTTGATGTTTCTCTTCCAAAAATGAAATCTCCAGAAGGTGGGATTGAGGTTGAGGGGCCTGAAATGAAGGGTGGCAAAATGAACATGCCTACCGTAGACATATCTCTCCCAAAAGGTGGTCTTGAAGGTGATATTGAAGCCAAGACAAAAGGAGGGAAATTCAAGATGCCCACATTTGATGTTTCTCTTCCAAGCCTAAAATCTCCAGAGGGAAAGATTAATATGGAAGGCCCTGACGTCAAGGGTGGGAAATTCCACATGCCATCAATAGATATCTCTCTTCCAAAAGGACATTTAGAAGGAGATCTTGATGTGGATGCAAAGGCAAAAGGTGGCAAGTTCAAGATGCCCACATTTGATGTTTCCCTTCCAAAAATGAAATCTCCTGAGGGTGGAATTGATGTTGAAGGCCCTGAGTTCAAAGGTGGAAAGTTCAACATGCCATCAATAGATATCTCTCTTCCAAAAGGACATTTAGAAGGAGATCTTGATGTGGATGCAAAGGCAAAAGGTGGCAAGTTCAAGATGCCCACTTTTGATGTTTCCCTTCCAAAAATGAAATCTCCAGAGGGTGGAATTGATGTTGAAGGCCCTGAGTTCAAGGGTGGAAAGTTCAACATGCCATCAATAGATATCTCTCTTCCAAAAGAACATTTAGAAGGAGATCTTGATGTGGATGCAAAGGCAAAAGGTGGCAAGTTCAAGATGCCCACTTTTGATGTTTCCCTTCCAAAAATGAAATCTCCAGAGGGTGGAATTGATGTTGAAGGCCCTGAGTTCAAGGGTGGAAAGTTCAACATGCCATCAATAGATATCTCTCTTCCAAAAGGACATTTAGAAGGAGATGTTGATGTGGATGCCAAGACAAAAGGAGGGAAATTCAAGATGCCCACATTTGATGTTTCTCTTCCAAGCCTAAAATCTCCAGAGGGAAAGATTAATATAGAAGGCCCTGACGTCAAGGGTGGACAATTTAACATGCCATCTATTGATTTTTCTCTTCCAAAGGGGAGTGCGGAGGGAGATGTTGATGCAGATGGCAAGGTAAGAGGAGGAAAATTCAAGATGCCCACATTTGATGTTTCCCTCCCAAAACTAAAATCTCCAGATGTCAATATTGAAGGCCCTGAAGTCAAGGGTGGGAAATTCAACATGCCATCAATAGATATCTCTCTTCCAAAAGGACATTTAGAAGGAGATCTTGATGTGGATGCAAAGGCAAAAGGTGGCAAGTTCAAGATGCCCACTTTTGATGTTTCCCTACCTAAAATGAAATCTCCAGAGGGTGGAATTGATGTTGAAGGCCCTGAAGTCAAGGGTGGGAAGTTCAACATGCCATCAATAGATATCTCTCTTCCAAAAGGACATTTAGAAGGAGATCTTGATGTGGATGCAAAAATAAAAGGTAGCAAGTTCATTGAGGGACCTGAAGTTAAAGGTGGCAAGATAAACATGCCATCTCTAGACATATCTCTCCCAAAGGGGAGTGTTGAAGGCAATGCCAAGAAAAAAGGCGGAAAATTCAAGATGCCAAAAATCGATTTTTCACTGCCAAAAATGAAAAAGCGAGAAGGGGAGATAAATATTAAAGGGCCCAAGGTTGAAGGAGGCAAGATCTGCATGCCAAAAACTGATATTTGTCTACCTACAGGTAGTGCTGAGGTAGATGTTGATTTGGAGGGAAAAGCTAAAGGTGGAAAGTTCAAGATGCAGAATTTTGATGTTTCCCTTCCTAAATTGAAATCACCAGAGGGAAAGTTTAATGTCGAAGGCCCTGAATTCAAGGGAGGAAAGTTTAACATGCCATCAATTGACATCTCACTTCCAAAAGGTAGTGTTGAGGGAGATCTTGATGCAAATTCTGAAGGAAAAGGAGGCACATTCAAGATGCCAACATTTGATATGTCTCTTCCAAAATTCAAATCCTCTGAAGGTAAAATTGATGTTGAAGGCCCTGAAGTAAAAGGTGGAAAGTTTAACATGCCATCGATAGATATCTCTCTTCCAAAGGGACATTTAGAAGGAGATCTTGATGTGGATGCAAAGGCAAAAGGTGGCAAATTCAAGATGCCCACTTTTGATGTTTCCCTTCCAAAAATGAAATCTCCAGAGGGTGGAATTGATGTTGAAGGCCCTGAGTTCAAGGGTGGAAAGTTCAACATGCCATCAATAGACATCTCACTTCCAAAAGGTAGTGTTGAGGCTGATCTTGATGCGAATTCTGAAGGAAAAGGAGGCAAATTCAAGATGCCAACATTTGATATGTCTCTTCCAAAATTCAAATCCTCTGAAGGTAAAATTGATGTTGAAGGCCCTGAAGTAAAAGGTGGAAAGTTCAACATGCCATCGATAGATATCTCTCTTCCAAAGGGACATTTAGAAGGAGATCTTGATGTGGATGGAAAGGCAAAAGGTGGCAAATTCAAGATGCCCACTTTTGATGTTTCCCTTCCAAACATGAAATCTCCAGAGGGTGGAATTGACATTGAGGGGCCGAAACTGAAAGGTGGCAAGATAAACATGCCTACCATAGACATATCTCTTCCAAAGGGGAGTACTGATGGCAATATTGATGGCAAAGTTAAGGGTGGAAAACTAAAAATGCCAACATTCGATATTTCACTACCGAAAATGAAAAAGCCAGAGGGTGGAATAAACATTGAAGGACCAGAGGTTGAAGGAGGGAAGATCAGTCTGCCAACAATTGATATGTCACTTCCAAAAGGTAGTGTTGAGGGAGACCTTGATGCAAATGCTGAAGGAAAAGTCAAAGGTGGAAAGTTCAAGATGCCCACATTTGATATGTCCCTTCCCAAATTTAAAACTCCTAAAGGTCACATAGATGTTGAATGCCCTGAGGTAAAGGGAGGAGAGTTTAACATGCCATCCATTGACATTTCACTTCCAAAAGGTAGTGTTGAAGGAGATCTTGATGTGGATGCAAAGGCAAAAGGTGGCAAGTTCAAGATGCCCACTTTTGATGTTTCCCTTCCCAAAATGAAATCTCCAGAGGGTGGAATCGATGTTGAAGGCCCTGAGTTCAAGGGTGGGAAGTTCAACATGCCATCAATAGACATCTCACTTCCAAAAGGATATTTAGAAGGAGATCTTGATGTTGATGGAAAGGCAAAAGGTGGCAAATTCAAGATGCCCACTTTTGATGTTTCCCTTCCAAAAATGAAATCTCCAGAGGGTAAACTCGAAATTGAGGGGCCGAAAATGAAAGGTGGCAAGATGAACATGCCTACCATAGACATATCTCTTCCAAAGGGGAGCACTGATGGCAATATTGATGGCAAAGTTAAGAGTGGAAAGCTAAAAATGCCAACAATTGATATCTCACTACCGAAAATGAAAAAGCCAGAGGGTGGAATAAACATTGAAGGACCAGAGGTTGAAGGAGGGAAGATCAGTCTGCCAACAATTGATATTTCTCTTCCCAAAGGTAGTGTTGAGGGAGATCTTGATGTGAATGCTGAAGGAAAAGGAGGCAAGTTCAAGATGCCCACATTTGATATGTCCCTTCCCAAATTAAAATCCTCTGAAGGTAAAATTGATGTTGAAGGCCCTGAATTAAAAGGTGGAAGGTTTAACATGCCATCAATAGATATCTCTCTTCCAAAGGGACGTTTAGAAGGAGATCTTGATGTGGATGCAAAGGCAAAAGGTGGCAAATTCAAGATGCCCACTTTCGATGTGTCCCTTCCAAAAATGAAATCTCCAGAGGGTGGAATTGATGTTGAAGGCCCTGAGTTCAAGGGTGGAAAGTTCCACATGCCATCAATAGATATTTCTCTTCCAAAAGGACATGTAGAAGGAGATCTTGATGTGGATGCAAAGGCAAAAGGTGGCAAATTCAAGATGCCCACTTTTGATGTTTCCCTTCCAAAAATGAAATCTCCTGAGGGTGGAAGTGATGTTAAAGGCCCTGAGTTCAAGGGTGGAAAGTTCAACATGCCATCAATAGATATCTCTCTACCAAAAGGACATTTCGAAGGAGATCTTGATGTGGATGCAAAGGCAAAAGGTGGCAAATTGAAGATGCCCACTTTTGATGTTTCCCTTCCAAAAATGAAATCTCCAGAGGGTAAACTCGAAATTGAAGGGCCGAAAATAAAAGGTGGCAAGATGAACATGCCTACCATTGACATATCTCTTCCAAAGGCGAGCACTGATGGCAATATTGATGGCAAAGTTAAGGGTGGAAAGCTAAAAATGCCAACAATTGATATCTCACTACCAAAAATGAAAAAGCCAGAGGGTGGAATAAACATTGAAGGACCAGAGGTTGAAGGAGGGAAGATCAGTCTGCCAACAATTGATATTTCTCTTCCCAAAGGTAGTGTTGAGGGAGATGATGATATGGAAGGAAAAGTGAAAGGTGGAAAGTTCAAGATGCCGACGTTTGATATGTCCCTTCAAAAATGTAAAACTCCTAAAGGTCACATTGATGTTGAAGGCCCTGAGGCAAAGGGAGGAAAGTTTAACATGCCATCTATTGACATCTCACTTCCAAAAGGGAGTGCAGGAGATGTGGAAATGGACGCCAACATGAAAGGAGGAAAATTCAAAATGCCCACATTTGATGTTTCCCTCCCAAAACTGAAAACTCCAGAGGGTGGAATTGATGTTGAAGGCCCTGATTTCAAGGGTGGAAAGTTCAACACGCCATCAATAGATATTTCTCTTCCAAAAGGACATTTAGAAGGAAATCTTGATAAGGATGCAAAGGCAAAAGGTGGCAAATTAAAGATGCCCACATTTGAAGTCTCCCTTCCCAAATTTAAAACTCCTAAAGGTCACATTGATGTTGAAGGCCCTGAGGTAAAGGGAGGAAAGTTTAACATGCCATCAATTGACATCTCACTTCCCAAAGGTAGTGTTGAAGGAGATCTTGATGCGAATGCTGAAGGAAAAGGAGACAAATTCAAGATGCCAACATTTGATATGTCTCTTCCAAAATTCAAATCCTCTGAAGGTAAAATTGATGTCGAAGGCCCTGAAGTAAAAGGTGGAAAGTTTAACATGCCATCGATAGATATCTCTCTTCCAAAGGGACATTTAGAAGGAGATCTTGATGTGGATGCAAAGGGAAGAAAATTCAAAATGCCAACATTTGATGTTTCCCTTCCAAAAATGAAATCTCCAGAGGGTGTAATTGATGTTGAAGGCCCTGAGTTCAAGGGTGGAAAGTTCAACATGCCTTCAATAGATATTTCTCTTCCAAAAGGACATTTAGTAGGAGATCTTGATGTGGACGCAAAGGCAAAAGGTAGCAAGTTCAAGATGCCCACTTTTGATGTTTCCCTTCCAAAAATGAAATCTCCAGAGGGTGGAATTGATGTTGAAGGCCCTGAGTTCAAGGGTGGAAAGTTCAACATGCCATCAATAGATATGTCTCTTCCAAAAGGACATTTAGAAGGAGATGTTGATGTGGATGCAAAGGCAAAAGGTGGCAAGTTCAAGATGCCCACATTTGATGTCTCCCTTCCCAAATTTAAAACTCCAAAAGGTCACATTGATGTTGAAGGCCCTGAGGTAAAGGGAGGAAAGTTTAACATGCCATCAATTGACATCTCACTTCCCAAAGGTAGTGTTGAAGGAGATCTTGATGCAAATGCTGAAGGAAAAGGAGGCAAATTCAAGATGCCAACATTTGATATGTCCCTTCCAAAATTCAAATCCTCTGAAGGTAAAATTGATGTTGAAGGCCCTGAAGTAAAAGGTGGAAAGTTTAACATGCCATCGATAGATATCTCTCTTCCAAAGGGACATTTAGAAGGAGATCTTGATGTGGATGCAAAGGGAAGAAGATTCAAAATGCCAACTTTTGATGTTTCCCTTCCAAAAATGAAATCTCCAGAGGGTGGAATTGATTTTGAAGGCCCTGAGTTCAAGGGTGGAAAGTTCAACATGCCATCAAAAGATATTTCTCTTCCAAAAGGACATTTAGAAGGAGATCTTGATGTGGATGCAAAGGCAAAAGGTGGCAAGTTCAAGATGCCCACTTTTGATGTTTCCCTTCCAAACATGAAATCTCCAGAGGGTAAACTCGAAATCGAGGGGCCGAATATGAAAGATGGCAAGATGAACATTCCTACCATAGACATATCTCTTCCAAAGGGGAGCACTGATGGCAATATTGATGGCAAAGTTAAGGGTGGAAAGCTAAAAATGCCAACAATTGATATCTCACTACCGAAAATGAAAAAGCTAGAGGGTGGAATAAACATTGAAGGACCAGAGGTTGAAGGAGGGAAAATCAGTCTGCCAACAATTGATATTTCACTTCCCAAAGGTAGTGTTGAGGGAGATCTTGATGCGCATGCTGAAGGAAAAGGAGGCAAATTCAAGATGCCAACATTTGATATGTCCCTTCCAAAATTAAAATCCTCTGAAGGTAAAATTGATGTTGAAGGCCCTGAAGTTAAAGGTGGAAAGTTTAACATGCCATCAATAGATATCTCTCTTCCAAAAGGACATTTAGAAGGAGATGTTGATGTGGATTCAAAGGCAAAAGGTGGCAAAATTAGGATGCCCACTTTTGATGTGTCCCTTCCAAAAATGAAATCTCCAGAGCGTGGAATTGATGTTGAGGGGCCAAACATGAAAGGTGGCAAGATGAACATGCCTACCATAGACATATCTCTCCCAAAGGGGAGTTATGATGGCAATATTGATGGCAAAGCTAAAGGTGGAAAATTGAAAATGCCCACAGTTGATATCTCACTACCGAAAATGAAAAAGCCAGAGGGTGGAATAAACATTGAAGGACCAGAGGTTGAAGCAGGGAAGATCAGTCTGCCAACAATTGATATTTCACTTCCTAAAGGTAGTGTTGAGGGAGATGCTGATATGGACGGAAAAGTGAAATGTGGAAAGTTCAAGATGCCGACATTTGATATGTCCCTTCCAAAATTCAAATCTCCAGAAGGAAAAATTGATATAGAAGGGCCTGAACTAAAGGGTGGAAAGTTTAACATGCCATCAATAGATATCAAACTTCCTAAAGGGAGTGCAGAGGGAGATGTAGATGTCAAAGCAGGAGGGAAATTAAAGATGCCCACATTCGACATTTCACTCCCTAAACTGAAAACTCCAGAAGGTCAAATTGATATTGAAGGCCCTGACAAAAGAGGTGGGAAGTTCCATATGCCATCAATAGATATTTCTCTCCCAAAAGGGACTGGCAAAGGGGATGGAAATCTGGATGTAGAAATGAAAGGTGGAAAGTTTAAAATGCCCACATTAGATATATCATTGCCAAACACACCCTTCACTGCAGGCTCGGCTACCTTACAAGAACCTGGAATTAAAGGAGGAAATGTTAAAATACCAAGTGTGGACATTGCACTTCCCTCTGGGGAGGCCAGGTTTGGAGTGGATGGCTCACTTGACAAAAGCGCTGGATTTATATCCCCAAATACAACTGCTGACGGACATGCAAGTAGCACCATCAAGCTTCCAAATGTGAAGATACCTACAGTTAATATATCTGCACCCAAAGTTGACTTTGGTCTTTCAAAATCAAAATGCAATGACAGAGAGGACATTGAACTTCTGAAGGCTGAAGGGGGTAGACCATCCTCTGGTGGCAGTTTTGATGTTCCTGACGTTACCCTGAAAATGCCAAAGTTTTCCCTCCCCAAATTTAGTGGAAAATCCAAAAGTGGAGATATCTACTTGGAAGGGCGTGGTGCAACACCAGAGGTGTATGTTGAGGGTAGCTCTCCATCAGCTGCAGTAGACCATGATATAAAATTAAAAGGAAAAATGAAAAAACCTAAAATTAAAATGCCTTTTTTTGGATCCTCTAAGAAGGATGTGGAGATTAAAGTCACTGGTCCAGGAGGGAAAAAGGAAAGAGAGGCAGACATTAAAATGCCATCTCTTGAGATATCCTTGCCATCATCGAAAACGCCAGAACATGAAGTTCTGCTCCCCAAGACTGAGGTAGATGTGTCTGAGGCAGATATTAGAGGCTATGAGGGTACATTGAAAATACCAAAAATGCCCACCATTGATATATCTTTACCTAAAGTTGATCTGGATGTTGCCCCGCCCAAACTGAAACACGAGGCATCATCTGAATCAGGCACACATCTGAACATAGAGGGAGGAGAAGGACAAAACAAATTCAAGATGCCAAAAATTAAAGTGCCATCAGTGGACATATCACTTCCAAAAGGAAGATTGGGAGATGCTGGAGCAGAGGTTGAAGGAGAGGGTGGAAAAATTAAGATTCCTAATATTAAAATGCCAACAATAGACATATCTATTCCAAAAGGAAAATCCAGTGATATTAATACACAAGAATTTGAACTTGAGGGACAGGGTGGACAATTTAAAATGCCACATATGAAGATGCCAAGCGTTGATGTATCACTCCCGAAAGGAAAATCTGTGGACGTTAATGCACCAGATGTAGAAGTCAAAGGAGATGGAGGGAAATTCAAGTTGCCCAGTGTTAAGATGCCTGTTGTTGACATATCACTTCCCAGAGGACACACAGGGTACGTTGAGGCACCCGAGGTAGAAGTAAAAGGAGAGGGAGGGAAATTCAAGATGCCAAATATTACTATGCCAACGCTTGATGTATCTCTCCCAAAGGGGAAATCCGGTCAGATGGATGCAAATTTGGAGATTGAAGGACAGGGCGGGAAAGTCAAAAGGCCAGACATTAAGATGCCAAAGGTGGATATTTCACTTCCAAAAGGAAAATCTGCCGACATTAAAATACCAGGAGTAGAACTGGGCGTAGAGGGCGGAAAATTAAAATGTACAATGCCCTCTGTTGAGGTGCCCACTCTCCCAAGACCTGATCTAGACATAACATTGGGGAAGCAGAAACAAGGTGAACTAAGTGGAGGGGAAGAGGCTTCTGTAAGCAAAGATGGAGAGCACAGAGGCTTAAAACTCAAAATGCCAACAATTGACATCCAAGCCCCCAAAGGTGACCTGGAGCTTAATATTGGATTGCAGAAAGGTGACAGAAAAAAGGAGCACAAGGAATTACCTGGCATAGAACTTAATCCTTCTGTGCCCCAAGGCAAAGTGAAAGGGCCAAAAATGAAAGGCACAAAATTCAACATTGGCATGCCAAAAAAGAAAAAAACAAGTTCAGAGATTGATGTCAAACCAGAGAAGGAAGAGGAGGAGGGAATAAGCGGACGATTTAAAATCAAGAAGACAAAAATGAACAAAGACTCTACACCAGAACTCGGCACTGACATTGGAACCTCACCCGGTATTGCTGGAGATTTTGAGGCACACAGAAGTAAGGGAGGCAAAGTCAAATTTCCTAAATATGGAGGGGCTTTGCCCTCCATTTCCTCACCTGAGGGGGCCGATATTAGTGTAAAACACACTGACGCGAAAGGTTTTTCTGTGTCAGACCCAGAGATTGATTATGAAGGTCCGAAAATGCCAAAAGTGACAAAAGCTGTTTTTGTTTTAGTGAACCCTGAGGCAGACAGTTCTAATGTATCAAGTGGTTTGTCAGAGGAAGAAGAAAGGGGACATATTGAAGAGGGTCAAATTAAGATGCCCGAGATTAAAGTGAAAGGGGTTTTTGGGAAGTCTCGTTTCAAGGGAAAGGCAGGGGGTGAAGAGGAAGTGGCGGGAGATGAGAAGTCAAAAGCTGGCAAAATGAAAATGCCCAAAGTTGTGCTCTCGCCAGGAAAGTCTGGCTCATTTGACGTGACCTCCAACACCTCTGACGCAGGGAGAGATGAGGTGGCAGGCCTTAACAGTGAAAAAGATGTTTCGAAATTCGTCAAGCTGAAAATGCCAAAACTTCAGTTCACATCACCCTATTCAAAACACACATCTGAGGAGGAGGACCTTAAGGTGTACACCACGTTGGTCAATAAAGAGTCGGACAGACAAAGCATGGGGATATCAGGCAAAACTACATTTTCAGGCTTCACAAAGAAAACTGAGAAGACAGAGGGAGAGACTGATGCCACTTTGGTGTACTCTACAGCCAGGACAGAAATGCTAGCAGAAAGAGAAAGCTCAGAGTCTCCACCGCCCCAGACGTCTTCCACGAGGTTTGTCTCAGTTCAGCAAATGCAACACGAATCATCCATGGGGTACAGCACAGAACAAGTGTATGAAAGAGCAGGGGAAACTTGGTATGAAGTCCCTAAAGGAACCCTAAACCCTCAATCTGCTGGACTGCTTCCGATGACACCTGAGGGTTCCCCATGTGGCAGCAGGTCCTCGCCTCAGCATTCTGCCGACATGGCGTCAGGTGGCTTTCATGTTCAGATGCCTCGAATGCAGATGACCTCACCGGGCAGGCTTAAGGAGGAGCTAATCGTCACAACAGCGAGGGGGTTCTCACATGACAGCAGATCCTCACCTCATCATTTTGGTGACGAAGCCTCAGGCGGTTTTCATGTCCAGATGCCTCAACTGCAGTTCACTTCACAAGGCAGGCTAAAGGAGGAGCTCATCGTCACAACAACTGAGGAGGAAACCATAACGGTGGTGACATCAAAGTCTTCAAAACAAACACAGGCAGAGTCTACAGTGGAGTCAACAACTGAAAAAGGAAGTAGTTCACAAATATCTTGGGATTACTGAGGCACGAGGTGATATGTGGAAAATTGTCAGTGTTTTTTATTGACATGTTTTGTATTGTCATTGTTTATTTTCTATTTTGATCACTGTCATTTGTACTTTTGTTGTTGATCAAATCAGAATATAAAGTATATAGTTAACATTCTCTTACACACACACACGCACATATTCATCCATTCATTCAATAATCAACCCATCGGTTTTTTGTTCCAAGAGTAGCCCACAATTAAATTATGTTATTTATCATAAATGCTTTTTTGTTCTGATTCTGATTGCATTAATTGCAATGAATGTTAGCAATCAAACCCATTCACAAGTATACTATTTTTGTAGATAAAAACTATATAGATGGGTGGATTGCAAAGTATTCTTAGCATGATAAGTCATTTAACCTTTTGATATTTTAAAAGCAGTGTGCTCTTGTGCCTTTCCTTGGTGCCTTGATATGGAATATAACCTTTTTTTGCTTGTATTTATTATTATTTTATTTGAACTCTGTCAGCATCTGAATTGACCTTAGTTTAATTCAGAGGATTGGTTAAATTTGTATGAATCCACTGTACAGATGAGGCCTTAAAAGTCAAGATAGTGTTCAGGACTTAAATTGTTAATATTTTTCGTAATGTAAAAAGATCCTGTTAGGGTTTGTTGTTTGGGAAAAGTGTTTTTTAAACACGCACATTTCTTTTGCTGGAATGTTCAGTTTAGACTATAGGATTTCAGCTGTCCTCAAAACAAATGCTTTCATTTTTTGTTACATTAATTAGATGTGGAAATATTATTTCTGTTTTATGGTGAATTTATTATCCTGGTTTTACCCCTGTGTTGGGAATGAGTATTAGGTAATAATAATGGATCAGGTCATTCTGATTGAACCTTATTTATGTGTATAGAACACTTTTTACAAGTGTGCAAAGTAGCATGCCTTTCTCGGTCTGTATGCCTCTTTTGAATGCAGGTTTTAGAGTAAATTATTGTTCAAATGGCATTTGAGCGAATGTTATAATTTACAAGGAAATTAATAAAATATATTACATATTGACACTGATAATGATTGTCATGAATCCCTATTTTTCCTGCAAGAATAAACATACAATAAACACAGCATAATAATTCATCACAATGACATTTCAGAAGAAGCAAAAGTTAGATTTTATTTGGCTATTCCACTTATTTTCCAGATATGTAGCCTATTACAAAGTCAAATCGATTGGAAGGTTGTCCAACCTGGAAGGGTGCCTCACATGTAACCTAAAAATCCTTACACATTTGCAATGTAGTCTACGTGTTTCTATATCAGTAAGCCAACGACTGTAAGGTGATGAAAAACTATACAGTGACACGCTAGCGCCCTCTAAAGGATAGGGTAGTCCGTTTGACCTCCAAATAAAGACAACAGCCATTTGAGTTAACATTAAGCATTTTTTATATTGATGGAATGACTGATTCACCATTGATTACTTGCGTGACGCTGATAGTTCAACGCACAATATTTTGTTTTCACCTGTTGAGAATAAATATAATGCCCTCTAATATAGTGCGTATGAACGCATCTCACGGTTAAAGCTCCGTAAGTCATTCGTCAATCTTACAGTGCAGGTGATAAAATACAGAGATACAAAACCACAGACTTCACTTCTGCGTGATAATGTGTGTTTTACTGCTACAAAAGCTGGTGTAGGCTACCAGAACGGAACAATACAAACCAGCCACGATTCGCTTTGATTCTCGAACGTGCCAGCGCGTTGGCGGTGATGATGATGGGTGAAGTGCGTATGTGTGTATTAGAGAGCGTGCTGTGTGTGTGAGAAAGAGAGCAAGAGGAGGAGGAGGGCGGATACGGGGGTTCAGTTTAAATAGGCAGCCTACTATTGGACTGTCGAGAGGCACGCACGCTATTGCAGAGGCGATGCGTCTACTGGGCTGTTATATTACGCTGGAGAACTGACAAGGAGCGCTGTCAAACCACCGAACCACCGCTGGGAGAAGGGGGAAATATACGCTCTCACATCAGTGAGGTCCAAGAGGCACCATTTTACGTCTTTAATCTTTGTGTGAAATGATAACGTTACAATGGCGAATACGTATTCTTGGGGGGCCGAGTGTGTTTTTGGATACTGAAGGAGAACATGGGAGCAATGTGTATTTTCTCGCGAGGCAGTCGACGTCCTCATTACGCACTGCGATTTAAATAGTCCATCATCCTGTGTGACATTTACGCGGATCGAGATCACGACTTACAACGCACTGGCCAGGTAAGAGTGCTGGATGGCATCTATAAACGAATCATCCCTCTGGTTCCGTACTACCAGTCTAGTAAAATTCAACCGCATAACTGACTCTTTGGCTTTGTCGTTGTGTTTCAATAGCCGCTGCTGAAAACATAGCTGTCTTACATTTATGAGCTGCAAGAGCAGAGGTTATCCTCAATGCAGTACTCCATTCTTCTCTCCAGAAGAGTCCTGGTGGTGTGGGCTGTGTGGAGGTTTTACTAATTTGGTCATAATCGGGGATTGGTTATTGGACTAGTTAGTTAAACAGTTGAATTGTATACATTCGACATATCATACTGGTTATGATCTTACATTTAATAGCTCTATGAAATTTCTCTGATATACTTGGAAATAATTTAATTGAATTTAACCAGATTAGAAGTTCCATATAAATACACTGTGTAAAATCACACATGTGCTTGTTTGTGCATGAGGACACCCTGTATGTGCGGGGGAACATAAACTTGTTGTTGTCTTTGACTGACAAGAAGAAATAAACTACAACAGGTGATCATCTTTTTTTCCAATCCACAGCCTCTGATCCAGTGATCCTGAGAGTTTACCTGCCTCTGAAGCTGCTAGAGCGATGCTTCAGCAGAACAACAACAACAACTACCCGTGTCTGGACCGCGCCATCCTCCAGGACAGCGGGAAGAGCGGCGTGCCGTTCGCCAGCCCCCTCGAGTTCGGCGACATGTCTCTTATCAAGACTCTGAGGGCGTGGGCCAGGAGCGGGATGAGCGCCAAGGCCAGGGGCGGCTCGGCCCCGTTACATCACCACCTCGCCAAGTCGTGCCAACAAAGCAGTGGGTCGGGTCAGGGTCCAGGGGTGCCCCTGACTGCCAGGACGGCCGCGACGGGCCCTACGAGAATGGTGGGGGGCGGACAAGCAGGCCTGGGTGCACTGGTTACCGTGGCGACCCTGAAGGCCTCAGAGGGGGGGCGACAGACGCAGACGCGATGCCTGCTACTGAAGGCCGAGGGCCGCAACTACGTGTGTGCGGTCAGTGGTGCCAACCGGGGCGGCCCCACAGGCCAGGCACCTCCGTCCCGCGCCACCCTGGTAGGCAGCTGGTTGCGAGAAACGGTAGTAGGGTCAAAAGAGGCTTCTGGAGCAAAAAGCACGGTTCAGAATGGACAGTGTGACGGAGAAGTATTTCGGGTAAAGCCCAGGCCAGCGAAGAAGTGGCGGAAGCTGAGCAACTCCGCCGCCTCATTCGCAGTGAGCACTGAGGCGGCTCCAGGCAGGCAGGAGCACGATAACAGCCTCCACAAGCTGGACGAGAGCCAGCAGCAGCAGCAGCAGCAGCAGCAGCAGCAGCAGCAGCAGCGGCAGGACGGAGCCAAAAGCAACTGTGTGAGCGCACGGTTGAACGTTCACGGGAGGAAACAAACCCGAGGGTCTGCACAGCGAGGGAACAGCAGGACTAAAGACAGACGAGGGCCCGTGAGGCCAGTGTCTAGACCGAACAGTTTACATGACACGGCCACGCTGGCGAAGGAGAACGTGGACATCATTAACGTCCCATGTGCCGAGCACTGCTCCCGAAGAGTTAAAGCCGACCCGAAAAGGACCTGGAGTGACTGCACCACTGGATCTGAGTCTAAAGAGGTGGCCAACAGAGATACCACTGAGTCCAGTCTCCAAATCAGCCATTTTAAAGAGCCCCCTAACAAAGAGGAGAAAAACACCTCTCTTCACAACAGCTTAGGGGAGGCCAAGGAAAAGAGCATTAAGACCTCAAATAGAACTGGAGACACAGTGTGTAATGCGAAGGAAAAAGATCACACAACAAAGTTGAGAGATACAGATCCAGCTGAGGAGGTTCTGTCCAGTAGATGGGTCAGGAACCTCAGCCCAGAGAGACGCTGTTGGACTGAGTTGGGTCTAGATAATCAACACTGCTGTTGTAAGGACTTAGATACAGGTTTCACAAACAGTAAAGACCTGCCTGAGCCAGGGCTCATAGATAAATCAGAAGAAGAAATACTGGATCTTAATAGGCTGTCCTTGTCAGATATAAAGCCCCCTTATGGCCATCTGTGTGCGGAAAAGGACTCTGAACGAGAAGAGGAGCTAGATGGCAGAGTTGAGAATCACCCCAAATTAAATCTCCTCTGTGCGTCTCCTCAGACGGAGAAGGAAGGGGCACCACAGGGGGTGGTGAACGTGGAGGCCAGATCTGGGCAGAATCCAGATGAGGCTCACGCAGCAGAGGATCATGGGAAAGAGGGACAGCGCTCAGCAAGAGCTCTCAAAACCTTTCCACTTGCCAAGGAAGGAGGAGGAGGAGGAGGAGGAGGAGGAGGAGGAGAAGGAAGCAGTGAGGAACAGAGGAATTCTGGGATTAGATCAACCGATAACAATCTCCTTTGGACAGCTCACACGGCAAGCAGCACAGCAACGACCAGTGCCGCTCCTGTTGTTACAGCTCCTGCCGCCGCCACCGCTGCCGCCACCACTGCGGCTTCTGCTGTCGCTCATGCTCACCCTAATCCTGCCCCCCCGGGAGCCATGGTAACGGGCCTCCCAGGCCCAAGGAGGGAGCAGGCGGAGGCCGGAGGTGTGGCCAGGGCAGAGGCTAAAGCTGAGCTGCGGAGCGAGGGGCAGCCAGGGAAACCAGCGGCCGAGACCCACAGAGCAGACACAGTGGCCACAGACGGCGAGATCATCGGAGGAAGAGGAGGAGGAGAAGAAGGAGGAGGTGGAGGGGGGCAAGAGGGTGAAGAGGATGAGTTTGGGGGGTTCATGCAGGCAGGTGAGGCCCTGGCCTGGGAGGACGGCTTCGCCGAGCTCCACCAAGTGTCTTGTGGGAAAGTGGAGTTTTCTGGTAAGTCTTTTCAGCTTGCGTCTCTAAGCTGATCCTAAATCTCTCCGGCAGGATTGTACACTAGCACAAACACACACAGACACTAAATGTAGAGACACAGAAAAACTAGGGCAGTTAAAAAGGCAGGTACTTCAGGAAGCCTTTTTACATTACTTTCTGCCAGACTGGAAGAAGGGGGGGGGGGCTATAATTAGACGACCGTCTGGCACTTCACCTCAAAATCAACTCGTCTAGGAAACGTAGAACGTGACAGAGAAGGGGGCCACCCTTTTGTTTGCATTTTCGCTAGCCGACAGGCGTGCGGTTCCAACAGCTTATGACATATTTTAGCCTGTCTACTTTGACCTGAATTCTTAAAAGCCCCACCCCCAGCCCCCTCCCCACACTAACCTAACCCCCACCCCCCCAACCCCTCTCCCTGCCGCGCCCCAACCCCCAGCCAGAACTCATGTGAAGGTATTAATTATTGAGAGCTCCCGCAGTAATGCCACTCTGGCATGGGCAGAACTGAGGTGTAAGCCTGTGTTAGCCCCCGCCGCAGGGCACTGTGCTGAACTGAGACAGAGGCTTAAGCAAGACCTCAGGGACAAGGATGAGCTTCTCACAGCCTACTGAAACTCATCACAGGCAGGCAAACAGCAAACACTGATTCAGCATCGACAAGAAGCAAACAGCACACACTGATTCAGCATCTACAAGAAGAGCTGTCATGATCTGTGATGAGTCACAGATCCTCTTACATAGATGCACACATACACACACGGACACACTCACACACACACACACACACACACACACACACACACACACACACACACACACACACACACACACACACACACACACACACACACACACACACACACACACACACACACACAAACTCCCACACTCTGACTTTATATCCCTACACAATTATTCATTCTCTCTGTGTCTCCCTCTGTCTCTAATGATAAGCAAATGATTATTACCCAAATTATTATTATCTGCAGCGTGCCTTAAGAGACAGGTAGTGATTCAATTAAGCTGACACGTTTTTCTGTTGTTGCTCAGTATTCAGAACCAATGAGGTGCACTCTATTTCCAAATGAGAGATTAACACTGAATAATGACCTGTCACAATGAGTTTTGTGCAGACCTTACACAGTGTAATTACTATCCACAGATGCGCATGATTTCCCAAACCAATAATCATTTGACAACTTGACCATTGTTGAAATCTTCCTGTATAAGCATTTGCACCTTGTAAAATTGCATTTAATAATACACACAAATAATAGTAATAATACACAATAGGAACTCATGTTTGCTGTTACTCTATGTTGTCTTCTTTGTCTACTGTCACTGAACATGCAGACAAAGGTGACATGCCATCCTGGCAATCTGATTGGACAGACGGCCCATCCAACCAATCTGATTGGACAGCCAGTCCATCCCACCAGTCTGATGACTCATGGGTTGCCTTCACCCAGGAAGGAGGCGGTCAGGGTCATGGGGAGGAGATAGCATCTGGACCATGGTGGCCTCAGATTGCCATCGAGGACAAGGCAGATGATTTTAATGCAGTAAGCTACCAGTAGTTTTTCCCCCCCTTCATGTTTCCTTGGTTTCAATGTGTCTTTCTGTGGGGAGGCATGAGGACTGCACTGCTGGCTGAAAGTTTTGTCAGCTTGTTTTGTTTGTTCAATTAAAATTTTTAGATGTGATAAATTGAAGACTGCTTTGAAGTTGAATAATTTCCATTTCATGCTAGTTGGAAGGAGTGAGAACATCTGAAATGAGGCATATTAAAAAAATTCTTCAGTTTTGTCCAATTTAAATAATGAAGTGTATCGAGCTGTAATTCACAAGCTGTAATGTTAGATTGGCAAAGAAGATTTTTTTTAAATTCCAAATAAGCTTAAGCATTTAATGGTTGTCATGGGAATGGTTTCCTCCTTGTTTACAGTATAAGAAAACTGATAGCGCTAAATGCACAGACTACTGAAACTGAATTACCGGGGAGGCGAGGTCAGGTACTTCCTGGTCCATTAACCCATGATCTAACCCATGATCTCTCATGTCAAGATCCCTCAACAATATAGCCCCAGACAGCAGCTAACAAATGCTGATGTTAAATGGTGCTGGTTTGGTCTGGTTTGGTCCTGTCAGTTGCTTATGTTAAATGGTGTAGCTCTGACGGATCAAAACCAGGTCTGGTCTGGACCTGTCAGCTGCTGATGTAAAATTGTGTGGCTCTGCCGGATCAGAACCAGGTCTGGTCTGGTCCTGTTAGCTGCTTGAGCCAGGTCAGTTACATTTCAGTTCCAGGAAAAATGCGGGGAGGGTGAGTGAACCCACAGTGTCCATGACGGAATTGCCCTGGCGCAAGGCACCCAACCCCCACCTACATTGCTGCTGCCCACTGCTCACTGCTCCTAGTGTGTGTGTGTGTATGTGTCCAAGTATGTGTGTGTCTGAGTGTGTGTGTATGTGTGTGTGTGTCTGTAAGTGTGTCTGTGTGTGTGTTTGTGCTCATTGCTCCTAAGTATAGGTTAAGTCCAATGCAGAGGTTGAATCTCACTGCTCACGATAAGTGGGTATGTGACAAATAAAGAGAACAAGAGAATAGAGGCGCACCTACACTGCCAAAGATAGCTATAACTGTAAATACTATGGTTTTAAATTTCACTCAAGCTCATAACGAACACACCACGCTCTATTACAATAACTACATGATGACTGATGTTGTTGTACATCACTTTCAGATCGATTGTGTGAACGATAAAAAACTGACAGCCAATCAGAATGAATCAAATTTTACAACATCACATTAAAACATGAATAACATTTCTGAGAGATTTCCCTTATAGCTGGGCAGTTTGCACTCTCATATCATTATAGTAACAGTGGTCATCAAAGTTAGCGTGGATGGCTCATTACAGTACCTTAGGCAGATAACTGGTTCAGCAAGCTCATTTAATTGACATAATGATATCATGTTGTTCAAAGCCTGTTATATGTCACTGAATTTCCAAATTCAAAGCCTGGTGTATTTCACTGAATTTCCTTACATTTCAAAAATGTTAATAACAAATAGATGGTGCAGTGAACGTTAACAGTGTATTACGGCCATTATTGATGTTTTAATAGTCATAGATTCATATTCTGTTTCAACTTGCACTTCGTTGTGAGGTGGAGAAGTGTGCTGATATTGTGAAGGTTATTTTACTGGATTGATGTGAAAACTGACATACCTTGGTGGCTGATGTATTCTTATTTGTCGCCTCTGTGTTCCGTTCCGTGCAGCCAAAAGTGTTTCTAGAGGCCTTCCCACCTGTGCCGAACACGACCTTTGACTCCATTGGAATTCCGACACTGAAACAGCTCCTGCGGGGAGCTGCAGAACAGAAGACCGCCCCTGAGGATTATGGGTATGTGAGAAGAAAAGAGAATACGAGCACGTGTTTGCTGTGCAGATCTTGGGCAGGACTCTGCAGAATGCAAAATCTGTATATCAAAGGGATGGGCTTAATGGTTATATGAGTGTAGGGTCAGACAATCAAAGCAGATATCTGCATCACTTCCATAGCAAAAGCGTGTCCTGTGCGTAATCCTCTTGGTCTTGGATTGCTTTTTCAAGGTCATACGGAAGCTCAGGCATCACACATGCTTTGTGCGGTTGCATTTCCATAGTGCAACTCTAAAATGTGGGATTTCCATAAATAACTTTGGATATGTAAACAAGATTGAAATTATTTGCACACAGAAAGACAGATTGCACACAGGATAATTAACTGTTGCAAAGATCCCTGTGCCTGAAGCCTACAAATAAATAATTGATTCAACAGATCTTTGCGTGAGTGTGTATGCATATGTGGGTGTGTGTGTGTATTCGTGCTGATGTGTGTGTGTCCGTATGCTCTTTGTTTGTAGATTCTAGAAATTTGCGCTTGCACATGGCAGACTGAAAACCTTTGGAGTTGAATGTGTATGTACTGCTGAGGACGTTTCTTGCTCTCTCGCTCTAACTCGCTGTAAAACCAGAGCACTTCTCCCTCTAGTGGTGGATATGAGGAACTGTCAGGATCTCACAACAACCAAGCCATTCAGAGGGGGCAGAGGGAGCAGACCGCCAAGTGAATGTTTTGCAGTTGGCATGAAATTGAACACATGCACCATGTTACACTGAGATAGCAATAGACCCTGAAATGGATCTAGCGCTGACTAGACCATGGACCAAACTGAGACCAGGTCCGGGCAGCAACAGGGCGAGATTTGTTTCGGAGCCTGACATTATCTTTGCACCTATCTAAATACTTAAAGGTGTTTTGATAGGGTACATTTGAGTGCTGTGGCATTGCACATTATTCACTCTGCCTTGCTTGCTTGTTAGGGAGAGGAGCTTGCTGGACGGCTTCCAAGACTTGAACAAAATGTTTGGCCTGAAGCACAAACGGACGGAATCTCCTTCCTGGAAGCATCTCCTGACATCACTACAGGTGGACGGACATCTTACAGTAGGTGTCTGCCTTTATTTTTGTTGGTTTTCCACAAACGGCCACAGCGTCCTGTGGGTGTTTGGGAGATGAAGTGCCTAATTACACATTCCATCCGATTACATAACAGTGTGCGCATTCATTCATGAAACATGAGTCAAACTACAGTGCTAATCGTTTGCAATATAGAAGTGAAAACACATTAACAAATTTTATGAATTATGATCATCACAGAACAAAGTATACAATCATTATATTCTATTCCTATTCTTTGCTACTATTCTTTACTTTTACTTTACGGACCTTTTTTAGTCAATTTTGTCCATTTTTATTTAGTTAGATGTTTATTTTTGTACTTGTTTTTTATATTTGTTTTATCTTGCCATCACCGTAAGGACCTTTGTGCTCTCATCAGAAAACTACAATTATTAATTAAAATTGTATTTTTGTCATATTAAATAATCAAATTATTATCATTATTTTCATTCTCTGTCCAGGCACATCCAAGGGACCTGGCGCAAGGTCATGACCTCACTGCCGGACATCATGTGGTGAGCCTGCAGTCCTCACTGGTCAGCAAGAGGAGGCTGTCATATGACCTGAACAGGAACCTTCTGGCTTAAATTTCCACAATGCAACTCTGCCTGACACACTTCCTTTCTCTGTTTGTTACCGCAAGGCCCCCTCAAACATCACACACCATGTGGGCCGTAAATTGTTGATGAAAGACAGAAAGAAAATGTTGAGATGCTGTCCCGTGTGTTGGTTAGTTTGTTTGTTTTACAGGGCTCATGACTATTCTGATTTGGGCTTCTAAGTCTTTTTCAATTCTGAATCCTTCTACTCATCTCTCACAAAAGACGTCGAATCCTAACAGTGCAATGCTACCATTTGATATATTTCTACTTAGAAATAATAACTGAATTTTTCAGTCATCCCTTAATTCATACCTGGATTTAATAATGTGTCAGTGCCAAACTAGACAACTGGTTTATCTGGCCCAGTTCGGGCCCTGATCTGGGACAGATTCACCATGAACTGCTATGTAGGTGCTACTGTCTCTTGCATCGACACCTTAAGCACTCAACACTTAGTGATAGATGTATCTTAATAAAGAAAGGAGAAGTATTTTTCGATAGAGCTTTTTAAGGAGCAGCACCTCATTTCACTCATAACATCTTGTATAAGAGCCAACTGTCAGGCTCATGTTTTCCATTGCAATCTTGAAACATTCTTACTGTATATTTGTGAAAGTATGGAGGACTTCCTTTTATCGCAGTTTTATCAACATGCTTGAATTTAATTCGATGCCCTATGAGGACAAAGATTTAAGACACACAGGAACGCTGTGTGTCTGTGCAGAAGATGTGAACAGAAAAGCATTCATGATCCCCCCAAGAGTCCGATGATCTCCTGTCCCTATGTGAATGTCTGCAGTGCCATGTAGTGTGGATTATTGAACTCTCAAGTGTTTGTGTTATATTTTTACATTAATTCACCAATGAACAAAAAAAATCATATTTTCTGGGTTGTTTGAAGGGCAACTTTGAACATTTTAAATTAGGCTTGTTATTGATGTTGAAACAGCGGAAAGTGTTATGTGGCCACGTAGTTTACAGTTTGTCATCTTTGACCAAATGATATTCCTATTTTCCTTTCATTGTCTTGCTGAAGTTTCATTTGGGATTATTAAACTTTTTATGAGCACCTATGTGGCCTACTTGATTGATGAATAAGAGATGAGACCAATGTCTTACAAGATGAGTCAGTCACAAAGTGTGACCCTCAAAAGGGACCTCAGACCCCTTTCAGTTTAAGCACTTGCCTAAATATTTCTTAGAAAAACTCAAGGGAATTTGTGAGAGATCAGATGTGAAACTTGAGGTGTGAAAGCTAAGACGTGAAAGGGAATATTTGTAACATTTACAGTGGATGACTCCTGCTGTGTAGTGCCCTGTTTTCAGATAGCAGGCATTGTTTGAACAGAAGTGCAAGGACCTCACATGGCCATGTTACTTAACCATAGGATGACTGTACAGAGAACTAGAGTCAGGAGGAAGAATAAATACAATCATCTATGAAAAGTGATTATTCTGCAGAAATGCTGACTAATGCAGACTATTATTTCCTCCGGCAATTTTTTTCTATTTTTTGTCTGTGAGAGCATGTGATTAAGTTTTCTCCGCTACACCACATGAACGTTTCCACTGCAATAATCTCGACTTACTTTCAGCAACACGTTTCCCTCGGTCACTGTTTTACAGTGGATTTATCTCGGCTACAAATTATTCCGTTTTCATGAGCACATCTGAGAAAAAAAAACTCCAGAGTGACGACATAAGCATCACTGGCAGCCTAACAGTACTGCTGTATGCACAACCCAACCAGAGTCAACATTCTGTATAAAATAAACCATAGGAGGACTACTCTACAATCACTATTGCATTCCTACATTACACTCATTTCTCAAACCACCGAGGACTTTTACTTTCCTCGTGACCCAGTTGCGACCTTATTTCCTGGCCAGCATTTCTCTGTGGGTGGAGGATCGCGAGAAGGTGGAGTTCAATTAAAGTTGTCCTCTTCACAAAGCTGCGAGTGAGGAGAGTCACTGATATATTTGAGTACATGTAGGAGCACGCACAGGGCTAGCGATGTCCCCGCTGATTAGAACTTGCATTCTCGTAGCGGGGATTGTTATATTCTACATCTCTTACCTGCTTTTTGGAGCACTTGTTTTCTCTTACGTCGAAGGACCGGTGGAGGAGCAGCTGAGAACTGACTTGACGTCTCTCAAACAGCAATTTCTCAACCAGAGTTGCATCAACGCATCGCAGTTGGACGTCTTTTTGGAAAGAGTTTTGAAGGCCAATAAGTACGGTGTTTCAGTACTCCGAAATGGTTCAGGCCATTCAAATTGGGATCTGGCCTCGTCTTTGTTCTTCGCGAACACTTTGGTGACGACAGTAGGTGCGTAATAATTTACCAAAAGTTTATTTTTTTTATCAGCTTTCAAAGCCATAGCATGTAAGATGAACTGTTCCACTATCTTCAAATATTCTTGTGGGCGTATAACAATATAGTATTACCTACACAAAGTCGATAACTGATGTGTTAAAACAAGTTGAGTTTTTACTTTGTTGGACATTTTCATTTTAAGTCAGAGAAGTAGCCTAACTTTAGGCTACATCAGAAGGAGGTCGGAAAACTTCAGACGGAGCTACCGCTCTCATTGGCTGTGCTGAATGAGCTGCTTAAATCAATCACTGGTGTTGCTTGTTTGGGCAGTCTATCTTCCATACAGACTTTGGGTTTTACCGACCTTTTCATATTGTTTGTGTATTACATGTTAAAGTCGAAGTTTATGTCATAGCTTAGGTGTATGTAGCCTAATTAGAAGGTAGTTAGTTTTTCCAGGCAAAGGGGAAACGCTCACTGCGCCACGTTGTCGTTTTATCAAGGTGACTGCGTTAAGATACTTTATCGAGTCGCACCTGGACATTAGCCTATTTGTAATTGCTGACCTGCAATTCCAACAATGCGCCATAAAAAATAAATAAAAAAAACAATGCTGGTTGTAAAGTACCTGTGAAATTAAATATTTGCAGTTGTAGCGGAACCATCTCAATTTTTAGATTCTATATGAGGGAATATTTGTCATTCCAACACGTTGAGCTACCTGTGCAAGTTAAACGTCTCTTTCGGTTACCTCATAAGACGTCGGCAATGTAGAAAAGGATATTGCCTGTTAAAAGTAAAAAAGTAAAAAAAAAATAAAAAAAAAAGTACCCAGGTGCTCCAGACCCACACTTCCATGGGTGTAATGCAAAACGGAACACTTATACCTACTTAATCATCTACTGGTCAGGATTAAGTAAAAAATGACGGCCAGTCAAATTGACTGATAGACTACTTTTGAGATGTATTTATACAGTTCAGTGAGACTAATTAAAGTTATTAGCACAAAGAGGAATCCATAGAGACAAACCGTTAAAACTTACACACAGGCTTAAAGGAGTAAGGGGTATGCCTGTTATGTGTAACAATTGCCTGTGAAGTGCAACATTTGAGTGACATGTAATTGTATTGAGACTGTGTGTTGACCATCTCTTGGTTAGGTAGTGAATGAGCATGGCGTAAGCTTATCTATGTCTTTTGGACTGAGTTGTCTTTTGAAGCCAAGCTTATTTGTGTGAGCGGTCACACTGAAAGTAATTTGCATGAAGCAAACCATAGTGAGCGAAGTGTTTGGAGTGCAAGAGGAAGTAAAGACCTGACTTGCTATGACTCAAACACAGAGTTTTTTTGGGAGCACGTTGCAAAATAGGCTCTACCTGTTAGCAGTACAGAAATTCCCCTGTTCGCTGTCCATATATATATATATTTTGCCATTAAGGTTTTGTGTGCGACCTAAATAGAATAGTGAAATACTGTGCATGATGGCAAGATGAATTAGAATGGATTTGTAGTTATAAGACCCGTGTCTAGTACTGTCAGGTCATGTTGTGTTATTGTCATGACAATACTGCCTCAAACAGCATAAGCAAGATCGGCAGAGTTTGACTTTATTTTTAGACTTAAAAAAGTGGCACAGACTCTTAATTCAATAAACAACAGAAAACAGAGCAGTCCTTATGGGTAAGGAATATCGATAAGGCTCTCCTTTGTTCTGACAGAGACGGAAACAAATCAAAGAAATGGACGGGGTGGGGGTGGGGGGGACTCCAGTTGAATATTGTAAATGCAGACGGGGGTTGTTTTCTGTTCCCAACAGAAAGAGCTTTGTTGTCTTAAAGACTCTCTGGAGACAAGCCCCCCTAAAGCTATACTAAACTCAAAAACCGTTGATTTGTTTTGACTTATTTCTCACAAGAAACCAGAACAAGTCACAATCAGTTGGCAAACATGGAAACACATGGCTGTGTTGAGTCCCACTCGTGTAGAAAATGTGATTATAATGGAGGGAAGTATTAATGTTCCTTTTATGTAAGATGGAGGCCTATTTCACCCCAAGGCCCTATTTTGACGACAAACGGCTGGCGGAAATGGCAGTGCTCGATCAGGATTTCACCAAAAAATGAGCATGCGTTAAAGGCATTAAATGGGCAGAGCCCGGCCGAACTTATCCAATGGTTTGTTCTAGCCATATCCCTTCGAAACTACCTTATGATGTTAACAGGGTATGTGATTTTGAGCCTGTGAAAGAGTGCTTTGCTCACTTACATTCCATGAGAAACAAATGTTGTTTTTGTAGGTCAATAGGCCTGTATTTATTCAGGCCTTGGATGAGAACATGCGATTGGCCCTAAATATTGGATTTAATAGCTTAACAAATTTGTCTAATGGAATACATTTGCAACTTCTGAAACAAAAAATATATAGGCTTAGCTTAGGCTACATCTTGCTGAGATGAGTTTAATGTTTCAACAGACATTCTAGCAATTTCTGCAGTGCAAGTTGTGGCAGCAAAAGCTCCATTTTCTATAAAAAATGTTGGGGGCTTCTTTCACTTATTTCCCCGATAGCATAGCGTACAAATTGTGAGTGATGTGAAAGAATTAAGCTTTTACTTCAACAGCCTATTAGGTTCATATCTGGCACTGGCATTCAATATTAATTAATTCATTCACTTTGTAATTATTCTGGGGATAAACTGTGGGCTATTTGGTGCAGTTGATGCATCTAGAACCCCAGCGTAACCGAGCAGGTGAGTCAGATCAGGATCCCACCCCAAACATACCACTCCATTGTTTGTTTGTGACCAGACAGAGTCCACCTCCTCTCAAAGGTCTACTGTAGGTGCGGTTCTTTTGGTCCGCACTGAAGTGCGACTGAAAACGAACCTTAGTCCTATTTAACCGAACTTAAAAGAGCACATGTGAAAACTCCCTCATGATTTGGATTAGTAACAATACTCCAAATACTTCAACAGATTTATACCTAAATTAATTGTTTAATCAAACAACCAACCAACCATGTAACTCGTGCCCAGAAGCAGAACTTTCTTTGATGTACAAATGCCTGCATAAACTATCAGTGCACAAGCTTGCATCATGAAGGTGTGGGCGTCAAACTGTTACCTCAGTATTACCCTAGGGTTAAAGATACGATTTCTGATCTAGTGAGGAGGAGGCGGGGGGTGAGGACAAACATTTTGTCTCAGGATGGTCTTATTTTATTGTTGATGCACTATTCAATTATTGTTAGCCTTGTTTCAGTTCAGTTTTACTGTCCCCTACCTAGAAATTGTTGACAGATGAAGATGCAGGTGGGTACTTTTTCCCCATAAAGCATTAGCAGATAATCATCACAGAGTAGAAGTCCCATGAATAGACAGGCAAACTAAAATCGAGAAATGGTAAACATAGGGACTCTGTTGTTCTGGTAGACGCATAAGATGTCTTGTTTTACAAGCGTGTCCATCTGTTTATATTCACTGATAATCCATAGACAATGCTGAACAGGCATGAGTACTCTGATGTTGGCTCAAGGCTTATGTGTGCTTTTGTATGTGAACTGAGGTCATCTGTTTGTGAATGTGTTCATGTTGAAATTAAATACCCTCTTTCTTTCTTTCTTTCTTTCTTTCTTTCTTTCTCTCTCTCCCCTTTGCTTTCTGTCTTTTATCTACCAGGATATGGCCATACCACGCCCCTGTCAGACGGGGGCAAGGCCTTCTCCATCCTCTACGCTCTGCTGGGTGTTCCCTTCACCATGATGGTCCTGGCCGCCTGCGTCCATCGCCTCATGCACGTGCTGACCTACTGGCCCCTGAAGGTGCTGCAGAATCATGCGGGCATGCAGCCGCGGCTAGCCAGCACCGTGCACTTCGGCCTGCTGCTGATCCTGGTGGTACTCTGCTTCTTTGCCGTGCCCGCGCTAGTCTTCAGCACCATCGAGGCCAACTGGTCCTTCCTGGACGGCTTCTACTTCTGCTTCATATCGCTCTGCACCATCGGCCTGGGAGACTTTGTCCCAGCTGAGCAGCCGAGACAGGAGAACAGGGCCCTCTACAAGATCTTTGTGATGGGTGAGTGAGTCATGGCCATAACCTTGAAACACTGGCTTGTGCTTCAGCCACAGACTTCTCTTCCAGTTGTGTTCCCTTTATAATTAAGGATGAGGGTATGTATTCAGGCCCCTATTTTTCACCGTCAAACAAAGCAAGCCTATTGATTGTAGCATTATATCTGAAAGCAGACGAACACTGTATTTCTCCTAAAGTGTCCCTACTAGGCTGTACCGACATGTCCCATCCACTTGTGATTGTCAAGGGAAGCCTTTATTTAGTGGTAGTGTCTGTAGTTTAGGCCATATGTTACTTAACACTTTGAAAACAAGAGCACGTATTAAGGTGTGACTTTGGAGAGTTTACTCTTGAATAGCGGTGAGATTTGACGTCAACAAGCCCAGCTTTCCTGCTAAAACCTTCCATAACTTAACAAAGCACCACTCAGTTGTGCGGCTTTCTGTTTTGAGCTCTCCCTTAATGAGACATTGGACTGATTTTAGAATAGTTTCCAACCCATTAAACATGCTAATTGACAGAGTTTGATCATGCGTGCTAGGTATATTTCCATTTTAAGCTACTGTCAAATTATTTAATATTAAAAGCATGAGTGACTGCGATTGGGTGGCTGTGTGGGTCTCTGACCTACCGATATTGAGTTTGGAGGTTGGCAGGTTTACGGCAAAACGAACCAAAAAAAAAGATTTATGCCAGAGTATTTTAGTTTTGCTGTTGCATGCAATCTACTTGTTTTAAAAGCGTGGGAATGGGACCCAATGCTGAAGTGAAACCTATTTAGGCCCCTCAAATATGTCTTTCAAAAACAAAACTACATGAAACGCTTTATAGCGGACGGCTGATATTGTCTGTCCCTTCTCACTTCCTGTAGTGTGGCGCTTCTGGAAATTGACTGAATGGAAAACACTCGACTGTGAAACTCTTGGCTTTAAAGCTACAACACATGAGACTGATTTGAAAACAAACCTCTCTTATTCCCTCCCTCTTGCTCGCCGCTGTCCAGCCGCTGGTGTTATAATTTAATAACATTGACATTCTTTGTCACGGATTGATTATGTGCTCAGGCTCACAGAAAAACAACAGAGAGGAGTCTCCTCCTCCTGGATGTACAATGGAACTTGCTTACAGAGGCCTGTGGGTGCCCACATGATTTCAACGCAATAAAACACTAGCTTACCGAGACCTTTTTCAAGATGTTATCATTTTCAGAACGTTTCTTCATTCCTTAGATGGTTAGATAGATCCCTTTTATTGCGTGCAGTAGCAACTCAAAAATATGAAATGTAAAAATTGGTTCAACCTATAAAAACAAGGTATAAAACAAAACGAAACTATGAGAAAGCAGCTGCCAGATTGCACTTGAGAATGATGCATATTTGTTGGGATGCAGTGGCCTTGTATACAGATAGTGCAGACAGGAATCTATAAAGGGAGCAGTTACAATGTAAACATCAGTTTGTAGAAGTTACTGTAAGAGTCGTGCAGATAGTCTCACAGGTTTGTGTCAGTATTTGTTCAGTTGTCATATGACCCTGGGTCAGAAGCTGTTCCTGAGGCTGTTAACCGTGCTGTGATGGGCCTGAAGCATATGCCCAAAAGCAGAAGGTAAAACCGATATTGTCCAGGGTGGGTTGGGTCTTTCAGTATGTTGGCTGCTCTACTCAGTGCTCTCTGTGAAGTTGGTCAGAAGGTTCCTGATCCAGTGACCGGTGGGTTGGGAAAATCCTAGGTCGGTGAGTTGAGTAACCAGTTTGCTCTGGATGCCATTCTGGGATGAAGATGGAATGTTGTTTAATGGCCAAAACATGGTCCGGTCAACTTTGACGGCAACCCGGAGTCGTGAAGCTTTCGTGATAAAGATCCACTTCGTTAAAATTCCAGGATAGATTTCTCTTGAGAGCAGCAGTTTCCGTTTTTCTTTTTTTTTGCTCACTGTTCATTTGAGGACAATGACTGAGCTTTTATCGCTGACCTCACTAGGGTAGATGACTTTGTTGCGACACACCCTTTTTTTTTTTAAACTGCCATCTGACGTCGCTGGCACTGGGCAAATATTACCAGTCATTACATTTGGCATTCTGCCATTTCAATGCATTAGCTGTCTGTTTCATTTGGACAGGTTTTACATTTTTTTAATTATAGGGTTTATTTCTACTTCTCCTTTTACCATTCTACCTTATCTTTGTCTCTTGCAAGAGCTCTGGAAAGCACCTTGGGCTCTTGCCAGAAGGGCAGCACATAAATAAAAATGGTAGTGTGATTATGACCTCCCAACTCCCTGTGCTGAGGGCAATGATTGGTCAGTACTGAAGTGCATTAGGGAAACTGTGGCTTGTGTGAAGTTTCACACTTCCTTCTTTCTATGTCTAGCCGTGCATGTATGGGCGTGCGCTTGGGGCAGGGAGCTGTGGCATAACTCATCTTCCTGGAGAGAAAATTCACACCTTTTTTTTTTTTAAGTATACAGCCTTTTTCACCTCTGGGCCTCCTCCACATAAACCTAAGCTGGAGAGTTTTTGAAGTAAACATGTTTGCCAGATGACTGCCATAAAAACTGTATCGCATGCAACATCCCTACAGTCTTGCAGAAATATCTCTGTAAAAACTCTAGGGTCTGTTTCTGAATGATTAGCTGGGTTGCCGTCCAACTTTTTTATGTGAATTTTTGACCATTTAAATAAGACCTTGAGTCAAATGTTTTTTTTGTCATAAATGCAAATGCAAATGATTTGGATACTTAGTTAATGTATGGTGGAATGTAATTCCAAAGGCCTGGTCATCTCTTCAACAAGCAAACATTACGTTTTTGACTTCAAAATCGTATGTTGTTGTGAAACATTAACAGGCTGATGAACAATGATCAATATGTGTTTCTTTAGTAAAGGATACATTCCTGTCATTCGATTTTTGACCAGTTTATGGCATGTATGTTTTTATTTGCTCAGGCTGGCCTCAACTCCCTGAAATGAGGTCCTGTTCTCCGGGGGCGCAGGGAGATTTACAGCCTCCGTGTTTAAGCAGCTGGGAAGATATGGCCCAATGAGTCATGCTCTATTAGTCATCGAGTTTATTCACTCCTGTGGTATTCGGCTTGGCTTAACTTTGTGCTCGAACAGATCCTGGTGCAGTAAGATGCCAACATGTAGGCGCCTTCCCACTGCAGAAACACATGGGACTTTAAAGTGGCTGAAAAGCATTACAGAATAATGATGGCGTTCTCCAAAGTTTAGTGCAGGAACTACCAGACCTACGCTTTCCTTTGCTCTTTGATGTCAGTTCCAAGCACTACAGAATTTTTTTTCTGTTCTCCAGCAGCACCATCACAATTACTACAAGCACCACCCAGCAGTTTCAGGGCCGCACAGGAGTACCTAGCCAGGTTTCTCCCCTGAGAGCATCCTTAGAAAGGGGTCCTGCAGGGGTGGGCTCCCGTGTTCGCTGCATGCACAAAGGTCTGGGTCGCCCCAAAATGGCCCACGAGTTCTTGCAGTTAAGAACTGAGTAGTAGTCCTAGTCCTTATCTGGTGTCGATCTGGTCCACAGTCAGCAACTTCCTCGTTTGAAGGTGTTGCCTAAAGGGTGTAGGTTGCTTAAATGGATTGGTATCTAGCTACAAAAGCTGTATAAGATTGTCCCACTGTGCACTGTGGCCTATTATAGTGTGAGAACTTTCAAGGTTATTTGAGTATATAGCCTTTCTGATGTTGGGCCATCACTTGGTGATGAAAAGGGGGGAGAAACTGAGAAAAGAACAGTCTGTTTAGTGACCTGTTTAGCAAAGCACTTAATCCAATTTATGTATCTTACCGAATGATAGGACTCAGGCTTTTCTTTTTAAAGAACAATACCTTGTTTACAATACCTGATTATCGGCTGTTTACTGTTACATGAAAAGCTGAAAATGAGGACAATTCATGTTAGAAAACAAGGTTTTAATTCACCCTCACCAAGGCCTCATTTCAGATGAGCGTAGGTTTGTCCTCTTTCATCAAGGAAAGCGACTCTTATTGACCTGCTCTACATGCTCACGAACCTGAGGTTAGTGACCCTTCATATTTGGTTTTCCCTCATTACTTCCAAGGGATAAGGGCATTATTCCAAAGCTGGTTCAACATGTTTTTTTGTTTGTTTTTAAAGGTTAAATTAGCTACCATATCATAAAAATCCTGTTGTGCAGGAAAACGTTTCCTCTCTTGCAGTCTGCTGGTTGTATCTTACGCATATGAATTTACTTATCAGAATGAATGCCTTTTAAGACGCCCTGTTTTGTCTCTTGCAGTCTACCTCTTCGTCGGTTTGATGGTGATGTTCCTTGTTCTGCGCACGTTCCACAAGCTGGCCGACATCCACGGCCTCACAGCGTTCTTCCACCTACCCAGCTGCGATGAAGACCTGGCGGAGGACAAGGAGCCCATCATTGAGAAGGCCGAAGAGCAGGACACTCGAGAGGCCACCAAGCCCCTGGACCCGAGCTCTCAAGTCTCCTACAACTCCATTGGCAGATGAAGGACTCTTTTGTACTCATTTAGCGCCTCCGCCCTATTTTGTTTATTTTTGTTTTGTTGTGATATTGGTCAGGGAAGGTAGGCTTGACTCCACAGAACATCTCAAAGTGGATCAAACATGTTGACTGAGGCATGGTGATTGTGGATATTTGTTTTTTGGACTGGACCGGCTAGCTGGTTTTGAGGGTTTGTGTAAAATCAGATATGAGTGAGAAGAGTCCAGTGTAATTGCAGTACTCAAACCAGAAAGCATATGGCCCAGAACTGCTGTAGGGTTGTATGCAAACATGACCCTGCCTTGCAGAAGTGGCGTGGGGTGGTGGTGTGTAAAGCCAGACGGCATTCTTCAAAGCCAGAGTGATTATTCTGTATTTACTTTGAAGAGGTTCTTTGGGGAGGTTTGTAGGGTTGACGCCAGAAGTGACCCTCTCCTGTCTCCTTGAACATTCGGTCTTCCTGACCACTCCTCTTTGTGTTACTGGACTTCAAATTGCTATTTATTTTGATTAATTTTGTATCCAAGGACATCAGAGCCTGCCAGTGTGGTGTTGTTGTGTTATTTAGTAATGAAGTCTGTCTTTGTGGAGTCCTTATGCAATGACATCGCTGTTGTATCATTTGAGTTCTTGTGTACTCTGGTGATTTCCATAAGCTGTTTACCAGAGCATGTCGCCCAAATGTCAACAATATTAAATCTGGATCAGGTCTCTGGCCCCATGGAAAAGCTCTCAGGAGCTTGTATGTTGAGGCTGAACTCCATCTCCACCCTCTCCTTGGGACTTTTGGCAATTGCAGAAAAAGCACTTTTGTTTAGTTTTCCATTTTCCTGATATTTTTTTCAGGCCCATGTTGTGCTCTTTTTCTGTTTTTTTCCCCCCTCCCTCCAGTCACATGTCATTTGATTGGGTAATTTGTCGCCGCCCTTCCATGTAACTCACTGCCATCTGTGACCTCATCTGCAACTGAACAACCAGCAGTTCTCGAGACTGCAGTCGGTCCACCGACATTATACTAGTCTTCCTGTCAGTTTCTTAGTTCTATCCTCTTTTTCTGTCTTGAATAACTAAAATAGGATGATATATATTTTGCTGGATATATATATATATATATATATATATATATATATATATATATGTATATATATATATGTATATATATATATGTATATATATATATGTATATATATATATGTATATATATATATATATGTATATATATATATATATATGTATATATATGTATATATATATATATATATATATATATATATGTATATATATATGTATGTGTGTGTAAATATAAACAGTGACATAACTGACTTGCACATAAGTAGCCTCAAGATCTTTTTCCACATGTAGACCCACGTCACAAAGTGTAGGGGTAGTGAACTATTCAACTCCTCATACCATGTGAGCCTTTTCTTCTCTGTGCGTGGATGGTCACAGGGAAATCCTTGAGGGACCCCTGTGATGCTCGCTACCTGTTACATATCCCACATCAGAGAGACCTGAGGCTGTAGTCTTGGCGGTGGAGCATGATTAAATCTGCCCTCGTTGTCATCTGCCAGTGACCGATGCCAGTGCAATTTTGATGTTTGATACAATTACCATGTTATCTTTAAATTATACATGAAGTTGTGTTCCTGAATGTAGTTGTTTTGTTTAATAGGACATAAAAGGGTGCTTGATGGGTATATTTTAAAAGGAGTGGGGTAGATCATACTTGTCACTTGAGTCTCAATTTAACTATGCAAAAAGAAATGTACGCCATTGTACTCATTGTACTTTTATGTACGCCATTGTACTCATAAAATAAAAAAAGTAATTATTGTAAACAACTTGTATTGGCATTTCTTTGAACATCTTTTAGTTTAGCATAAAAATACAAAATAACATGGACTTGAAAACGACAACCCTGCCATATGTAGACACTTGTTTCCTTTGAGAAAGTCGAGGCATTGGGTGAGTGATGTCTGGCATGTTAAAAGGCGTCCCTGCTGTTATTCTAGAAATTAATTTACCACCCGCACTGAACTTTCACTGCTATATGGGAACAATGACCAAGTTCTAGTTAAAATGAGTGTAGCTTTCCACCAATCTTGCACACTCGCTGTATGTACATTATGTTTTTGTGCAGTTTTTAATTCTTGAAGTTAAAAATGATGTTCACCACATGTGCTCACATACAGACTACATTTTCCAAATTTAAAGGAAGACCAATACAGAAATGCTCACAAAACTAGACTAGACAGGTCCAAAGTGAAAATTAGTTTGAACTTTCTCCCTATAATTTGACTTCAACTAGAAGTTGGCAATTGTATTGTTATGGCGCTATATAAAATTGAATTGAATCTTGATCAAAGGCACATTTGGATCTGTCCTTGAATGGTTTCATTCTCTGGAAGTCACAACTATCTATCTAGTGAATAGCCTGAGTGGCTTGTGGCATGGACAGGAGTCTTCCCCAATAATACTTTGGAGTAAAATCTAGTAAAACATTCAGTGCTATAATCATGAAATAATCTAAAATATATCAATCAATATTCAATTCAAAACACCTACTGCTTTAGGTTTCATGAGTTTCATCTGTATTGTCAATGATGGACTCATTTTTTGTTTATGTTATCAGTTGGCCCAACATCTTGAGTTACTGTTATGGCAACACACAAGGTTCAAAACAATCGAGCACAAAGCATGTGTACGGTCCATTATAAACTTTATTATGAACATGTTGCAACCAGAACATTAGTATTTGCATAGACATAATTCAGTAAGATGTCGCCTATGTCCTCATAGGTGGCGTCGGCGGCTACAGCTGCACACACAGAAGTGTCCATCTGTAGGCAGCCAAGACACACAGTGTAACTCGTGAGCAGCACCCTCTGGGCAGCCGTGTGTTTACATTAGTTTGTAATGTTGTTCTTCTTCCACTTCCCTCCCCCGCGTCTTCTAGGAGCAGCAGAGTGAGTTTGTATTAAAGATGCGACCTGACCGCTTACAGTTTTTCACTTTAGTTGCACTGTATACCAAGTTAAACTTGGTTAACTACAAGAAAACAAAAATGGCCTCCTTACCCTTCACATTAAATCTCAACAATTTACTGTAATTATAATTTCAAGTAGGCTACATATTTTAGTTATTTCAGCACCATAAACAACCATTTATTCATTACCATTTATGATTTTGTAGATTTTCTTTTTCCTTTTTCAATCTAAAATTACCCAATCGTCACATCACAGAGCAAAGTGCATTGGCAAAACCTCACAGCCAAACCCGGGAATAAACAGGACATTATCATTAGGCCAACATGGAATATGTGATGTTTTCAAATTAACAATAATGTAAAACATAGAAATATCAAAAAACATGGATAAGGCTAAATAAACTTTAAATAAAAGCCAGGTCAACTCAAATAGATACTCTTAATAATCCGTCATTGCCAGGCTGGATATAAAAGAATGCTTCTGCATTAGCAAATAAAAAAAACACTAATGTTTGTCTAATGTCAAGAATTTAAATATTTCAAGATGAAATGCTAACATGTTTAAAGAGACCCCGTACAGAGGGCCTTTGCTACAACATTGTATATTGTATGTAATCTCTACATCATATTAGAAAGTCAAACATATATGTTTACACATAGGAACACAAGAACAGTTCAAACATTTTTGTGAAGGTCGTTGCAAAAGACTAGTTGTGCAGCTCAAAGAAAATGTTGCTTTGACTACTACAACTTTTGGACTCTTCCCGTAACCCCCCCCCCCCTCCCGAAATCAATGGTGACCATAGTTGTGTGAAAACAATCCTTAGTAGGTTGACCAGAGAGAGCACATTGGACTGGTGGCACTAGTGAGGTAGGATTAACACAAGAAGACTAATGGTGAAAAATTCACAGCTCAACATTCACTGTAAACTACAGGCAGTCAAAACAAGAGGTATGTCATGTAACGGTTCCAAAGTAAAAAAAACAAAATGCCAATTCCAATTTGGTGTTTAAAACTGGGAAACACTTTCCACATCGCATTGCATTTGAACACCATGTCTGTAACTCTGCCCTCTTATGGCCGTCCTCATACACACCAGTCTTGTTCAATTCAACGATTAGAGATATGACACTTAAAATAAAAACTACTGTTATAGTTCTTTGATGCGGACAAACCTTTAAGCTTACTAGAGCTCCATGCATTTCTCCTCCCAGTTTGGAGCGTTTGAAGCGCTGTAGCACAAACACAGAGAGCCATAAGCAGAACACACACACACACACACACACACACACACACACACACACACACACTTCACTTCACTTCACTTCTGGGCCCTTTTCCCTACCACTTCCAAATTAACTCCAGATGATGTTTCTGACCCTTTCAGTTCACAATGGGTTAGTTATATTACAAAATAAATTCATATTGTGCTCGTAACCTCTCAAATAATATTTCCATGCAGTCATGTTCCATAAATTGTCATATACTTATAACATCTGTGTAGGAATCTAGATGGATATTCACTGAACTCACAGCAGTATTTCAATAGTTCTGCACTCAAACAGTGCATATTTCTTAGTGCTGTACATACAAAAGAGTAGTAGAACAAATACAGACGGTGTAGATGATGTATGGCTCTATTATACCTGACATTTCCCCCACAAGTTGTTTTTAAAATCACAACACCCATCTCAGGACTCGACTAGTATCTCCATGATGTGCTCAAGTTCGTGCAAGTCTTTCACGCCCTGACTGGAGAGCCCAGTGGAGCTGGTCCCTGAGAGTGAAGGCAGATATTTCACCAGCTCCTCGCTGGCCACTGTCGAGAAGGCCCGCGCCCCGAGCGAACCCATCTCCCTGTCAAACACAGACATATCCACATCCAAGAAGAGGCTGTCAAGGGCAGCATCGTGTAAGGAAGTTTGACGTGTGACACCAACACCGCCCAGAGGAATACCTTCAAGACCTCTCCAGCACTCCTCTCCTCTCTGCCCAGCCCTCCAAGGCTTCTGCCTGGGCCCGGAATCCAAACCTACAGGGAGATTTTCAATGGACCCAAGGGGTGTCCTCTGCAGGGTCAGAGAGGGTTGGCTGCTGTTTTGGCTGCCATCTCCGTCCAGCTCCCTTAGGATGGAGGAGATGGCTGTGGACAGGGAGAATTCGTCTTCGGAAGACGTGGACATCCAGTCATCTGTGCTATCATCAGTCAACGACGGACAGGCGACTGCCGTGGGAAAGGACTGGACGGGCCCAAGGTGGCTGAAGCTGCTTTGTAAAACTGATTGCTGGACCGGAGAAGGTGGGGTCTTGAGTGGGATGACCGGGTCATGAGGACTCGGCACCGGCTCCTCGGACTGAATCTGGCGCAGCGTGTTGGCGATCAGCACGGAGCGTCGCAGGCTGGGCTCCACCAGAGTGAGGTCGTGCTGGAACTTCTCAAGGGAAATGTCGAGCACAGACTGCCGCTGGTGCTCCCACACCGGGCCCATTTCCTCTGGTTCTGTTGGGAACTTCCTCTTCACACCTTTGGCAGTCATCTTGTACCTGGAAAAGATAAAAGGGTTACTGACAAAAAAGTAAAACACATTTTTTTATTAAAACTCTAATTTATGTAAATGTATAGGAAAGAAAAACCCGGAGAAGCATTTTCAAAGTGTTCATACTGACAAGCAGAGGCATGTGGAACTAATGTTACTGGCACGCAGTTGGAGAGATGACCAGGCGGCAAGAGGTTCCTGGACCTAATGGACTACCTTATCGTATCTATAAAGGAGCACCTGATGTTTTGAAGTATCTATGGAAGCTGAGCGTACTAAAAAAGCAATGATTCTGAGGATGTGGCGTTGGGCAGGTGGTATTTACATCCCGACGGAGAAAAACGGCATGGCCATAGACCAATTTCGACCTCATTCAGTCTCAGTGTGGAGGAAAGATCATTTTAGTGTGGTAGCAAAGAGGTTGGTCTCGTAATTGAAGGCAAAAAGCTTGGTAAATATTTCTCAGCATAAAGCAGTTATTTCTAGATCGTTGGAACACAGTAGCATGATTTGGCATCTAATTCAGTATTTCTTTAACCTCCTTACTGCCTTTATATTGTTGCATAAGGCCTTCAGCGTTAATCGAAGCATAATTTGTGCACATATATGTGCTTCAACAGAAGGAACTACACCACATCCTGGTAGCATTTTAAGATTGGCACCATGGCTGGAAGCACCCATTCACCTTTGGTTTTCGCCATGGCAATATTGGTAAATATAAGAGCATCTAAATGGTTGGTTTGAGGTGAGAGGCTGCAGACGGGCATCCTGTTACCTTACTACCCATCTGAGAAACAGCGACGGAATGCTTTACCATTATACAAGTTGTTCTCAAGTATGGACAGTAACATTCAAACTGTATTTCAGTCAATTATCTTTTAATTTCTGTATAAAGAAAGAGATTAAGGAAGGAAATCATAACTACCTAAATGTGAAGGGTAAACCTCAGAGACGAGTCTGCTCTAGTGTTTCATTCTTAACAGTGTTATTTCCCGGCAAAAATAGCTAATGGTATGTAGTCGGACGTTAGCTTGCTAAACTTGTTGTCTCGTAATTTGCCGCAGGTTATCCCAAACACTGCCTCCTATATTAAAACAGACATCAAAGATCTTAAAAGTGTGCCTGAAAGTAATCTTACAAAAATAAAAGTTATGCTCCAGTCGGAGTACCATTATTTCCTCGGGTAACATGATTTAGTTAGGCAGCGATAGCTAACATAGATGGACGGAAAATTAGCCTAAAGTTTACCTACTGGTCAGTGTAGAGGAATCCTCGTCTTCGACTTTGAGATTACACTTTGAATTCGATCGTTCAGGAAAAGAACCAGACATCTAAAAATGAACCGTCGGTAAAATATGTAAACCCCCTATGAAATACTGAGGTAAAAAAGTTGTAGCTGACGAAGGCAAGTTGCTTCAAAATACACATGATCTTCCTTACTTCCCGCCTCCTGGTGATTCAAGTTGAGGAATGCAGAGAGCAGGCGTGTTTGTAAAGCGGGGGTTAATGGGAATTGTAGTTTTTTTTAGTGCTATCTATCTGGTTTGATACGATTAATCATTTCCCTTTGAAATTTAGATTAAGGTCCATGTAATTACAATCACCAAACAAACAAGAGGTTCTGTTTGTTGAGTTTAATATTTAATTTAAATAGGTTTAAATAGCTGCCAAAATAGCAGCCTACCTAAAATAACCTATTATCTAGGCCTATTGGCTGAAAGATGTTGAGAAAGATGTTTTTATTTCAAATATGATTTAATAACAACATTTGTTTTAATACAAAAATATCAAGATCATTGAACAATAATAAGTTGAGCAGAGGCCTTGATACTGATCCAAATCAAATAACTAGCAAACCCCAATAGGCAAAAGCATAAAAACTATACCAAAGCCACGTTCTCTTGTAATGTGTAATGTGGTAAGCACAAGTCAGCTTTTGCTACTTCAGTCTTTCAAATTGTCAAATACATATCAATCTACTAGAAGGAAAGTGTATACAATACAGCGTTACCGATCCAGACTATGGCCATTGTATTTCTGTATTTAACCTTAACTCTATTCATTATTTTATCTTTAAGAAATGTACCTAATTTTATGGATAAGTAAGGCTCAGTAACTTTGTGCACAAAAAAAACTCAAACTATATAAAAAATGTGTTCAAAACATGTCAGAGTTTAACTGTATTCCCCACTGAGACCGACAGTCTTTCCATCCCAGTCTGAAGTGGCGAGGCACTTGACAAAGAAGTGGCCGAGGTCGTGTTTGGAGATGACCCTTCCCTTCAGCATGTTCTCGGTGACTGTGTACTTTTCAGTCAGGGGGTGGTTGTCTAAGGGGAGAGAAAAGGACACTACTATAAGAAAACTGTAAACCACACATCTCATGTATAAACCCACCTTAATTGTAAATAATGTTTTATTACAAGGGCACCCATTTTCATGACCATACATTTAGAGCATACACTAAAATTTAGAGCATACACTTTTTTTTCATTTTAAATAGCAACAGTAAATGATGTATCTTTCAGCTGATAATATTAGTCCTGAAACAGTCACCAATTATCCCCTCACCGGCAATGTGTGGCGGCATCACTGCCACATAATCCAAGCCAGATTGTTTCAGGACTGTGTACATCCTGTCATGGTCCTCAGTGACAGGGACCATACGAGGGGGAACTTTGGACCGGTCCCACAGGAGGAATGCTGGAGGATGAGGAGAGCAGAGTTTTCATTTGAATACTAAAATTATACAAAACACTTCAATTGAAAAAGTCAAAATTAAATACACACATGATCAGTCAACACACATTCTGTACTGCTCTGTAACTCAACTGGTGGAGCAGGGTTCTAAGGGTTCTACCATATAATTTGTTTCTAATGCAAGGTCATGCCATTTTTTTTTGTTTTAAGACAACACTGTACCTGACATGCATCCAATGACTTTACGGATCCCTCTGGCTTTCATGGTTTCTAGGATGATTCTCGTCCCCTCAGACATCATTGTAGTTGGACCTTTAGCCACAAAAACAGCATTCAGTATTTTACGCCCTGAATACATTAATGCACCAAAATATGTTGTTTGCTGCCCTCTTGAGGACATGTTGTGGTGTAGGTTAAAATGCAACTGCACCTGTTAGCCTATTATTCAGTGGTCCCCAAACTTTTCATGGCAGGCCCCTGTCACAATGCCCCCTGTCAATACCCCCCCACCCAACACAATTTGCAATGAATAATGATATAACCTATTACCTGTTTTTGATTAACAACTTTTCTTGAACTTTACCTTTAATTTCTTAAACATTGTAACTACGATTCAATGGGTCGTTCATTTAAATACAATATTTAAATAATACAATAAAATAATAAATTATAATTATAGTTCATCATACTTTAAACATTTGTTTATTTTATCAGAGCTTTTAATTGAAACACCTCAAATCAGGCCGGATCAAATAGGTTTTTATGATTGGCTATGTATTATTGCATTCTTTGGATTGGTTCATGTAAGACCCATCTCCGTTGTATGAATAATTAGGCTTTCCCTTGTAATGTGTAGGCTAAATAGTACTGACCATCTTATATATAAAAAAGTAGGCTATAATCTCATCGGCAAATAGGTTATTTACAGGCTACTATGCTGTAAGAGCACTATCATACTCAATTTGACCAGAGTTGTTTAGGGTTCTCGTTCCGTTTTTTCCTGGTCTGGTCTGGCCCACACTTAGAACCACTGGCCTACATACACCAGCAGCACAGAACATCCTTCAGTCATTCTGTTCTCAAGTTTTTACAATGTTCTTAGGGGTCTATTGCGAATTTCCAAAATGATTCAAGCAACTTGTTTCACCACCGCAGGCTAAACCTATAGAATAATTGTTTATCCTATCCTGTGTTACCAGGGCCGAACTATACCAGGTATGGTGGCTGAAACCTGTGGCGTTATGAGAGACAGGCAGACTTACCGAGATCATTCCTGGTTCCCAGTATGATGATGACTGCATCCTGGCCCTCCATGGTCTTCTTCACGTCATCTTTGTTCAGAACGTCGCCCACCACCACTCTGGAGGCCTTATGGTCGGCAGGGAGTCTGGCCGTGTCACGCACCAGAACGGTTACATTGTACTCTTCAAAAGAGGAAGCACAGACATGACTGGGGTCAGAAACGGGTCACACTCGGGTCTCTGGGCCTCAGTGTGAGCCCTGCGTATCCAGGTTGATGTATTTCAATGGGAAAATACTAAAGAAATGAAGGGGAGGTATCTTTCTTTTAGAAATATATTACTCTTGACGACTCCCCAAAACCTGAATTAGAGAAATAGTATTTCAAAATCAATTACTTGTTAAAGCAATCCGAAATAATATTGTATCAAACGGAGGACTACTTTGGTAGTTCCAATGAATTTTCAAACCTTCTACTGTCCCAGAAAGATAGATTAAGACAACTGAATGGGTGAGGTCAGTCTGAGGACAGTGAAAGCTGCAAGCAGTTTTTAGTACAGTAAGAGGCTGCAGAGTATGATCAGTATACATGCAAGAACAAACAATACAGAGCGTACAGAGTATGTCAAATATAAGATTAGTGGAGGTCACTGAGAATAGAGGAATCTTAACTCATAATCATCAAGTCTTTATTTGTTTATTTGTTGGATGCTGAGCTTAAAGAACATGTGTTAGCAGTTGTCAAAATATGCTACTAATTAATTAGTCTTATAAAGTAAAATCCCCTGCTCTATAACTAAATAATGTAGATTATATGTACGAAATGGTTAAAATCAGGAATTTTTCAAGTTGCAAAAGGAACGAAGGCTCAGATGTTGGACTGAGTGCCCACCCTTCCTGGAAAGGATGATAAAGGACTGTCAGCAGTTTATCGCTCACAATGCAGCGCGCTATCAAGATCAGTGACTCAGCAGAAAATGACTACAACCATGACTAGATAGCTTCGTTGATGCCTTGTGACTGTAGTAAAGGAGGAATGCAACGGATCGGGCTCATCTAGATCTCAGGCTAAAGCGTTGCTTTTCATGTTACCTTTGTATAATTATTTCATTTATATCATCTTTATACCGCATTTTGTGTCCAGATGTGGGGAATGCTGCAGTAGTCTTTCATCATTGCTTGGCAATAATCAAGTTGTTGGTATTGTCGCTAGTTACATGGCTACGTCGTTGTACAATCTTCTGGCCCAAAACATAACAAAAGACCTACATCGGTAGTAACATACGTTGGGTGTTCACCGAAAATGGCAAACGAGCATAACATTCAGTCAGTTGTAACAATTTAACGAATTTCACGGCATTTATATATGCCATTATTTCAGAACAGGAGCGATGTGACAACACTGCATCGAAGCCCTACCTGCAGCAACCGCTTGCGGTAAGGTCGCCAGTCCAGTCATTCCCGTAGCTCCAAATATTGCAACATTCTTAATCGAGCCAGACATGTTTTCGAAATCTGAAGTCTCGTAGCCTACTTGATGACTAAACCAACTGAAAGAGTCGGTTGTTTGTTGCAGTAGCTTTCGGTCGATTGTGGTTATCTAAGGTCAGAGCATGTATCTTTAACGCAGAACTACCGGGGGGCGTGATCGACTCCTGCGTTCAGCCCCGACAAAACGCTTATTTAAAGCGTAAGTGCACTGTAAAATGTTTTTTTTTTTTCTTAAACTGTAAACTAAATGAGGAGACTGAACTGTGAAGAAACACATCAATGCGGCTGTTAATAATGACAGAAGTGGCATTTTTGTAAAAAAAAAAAAAAATCAGCATTTTATTGGTTGAAATGGCTCTTCCTAGCAACATTCCGTCAAATCATCCTGAAACTTGCAAAGCCGATGCTGACGTAGAATCAACCATTTGGTACATCTCACCATCTGCTACATGCCACGATATTCAAGACTCATTATAGTTAACCCTTTCCCCCCGCTCCTCAGTACCTTGCCAGCTTTGCCTTGGGGCAGCCGTGGCCTACTGGTTAGGGTTTCGGGCTGGTAACCGGAGGGTGGCCGGTTCGACCAGTAGGAAAAATGTGGGCGGGGGAAGTGGTAGAGCACTGCTCTCCCATGCCCACATCCACAGCTGAGGTGCCCTTGAGCAAGGCACCTAACCCCAATCACTGCTCCCGGGGCGCTCAAAAGCAGCTCACTGCTCCGGGTTAGTGTGCTTCACTGTGTGCTTCACTGTGTGTATCACTACCCTGGATGGGTAAAATGCAGAGATAAAATTCAGAGTGTGTGTGTGTCAATATCTCTGCCGCAAAACAGTCACTAGTCACTAGGGCTCATTTCCATTTCCATTTGCATTTTTCAAAATTGTGCAGTGGGTGGAGTTAGGCTCAGAGTTGGGATTGAGCCATAGACACATGGGATGAACATCTTTAGATTACACTTTAAACGGAAAAAGTGGTTGGTTAAACACACTGTTGTACTATACAAGCCCATCTGAGGTGGCCATTCTTTGCGTACTTTTCAGAGAATTTTCGGAGCCTGATTAAATCAGTTTAAATTGGCTACGTGTTCTTTTTGTTTTTTAAATCTTATTTGCATTTGTAAACTTTGACTTTGATCCTAGTTGGATCCAACTGCCTTTTTAATACAGTGATGTGTTGCCTATATTGGCCCTAGTAACATGTCGCTGCTGATTGGGTTGTACCTCTGCCACACCCACTTAAGTAGAGAAAACGTACCTCAAAGGCCTTTGCACACCGTTTCGAGGAAACATGCCGTTCAACCCTAGCCTGGATACCAGACCAAACCCCGCCCACAACATTTTTGGTCTGGAAGTTCGGTCAGGCACTGCTCCGTTGGGGAGAAATTATCACAGATACGAAACGGATCTAGCCAATCAAATTGTCATGGCGGGCTTTATACGATGATGGACAGATGGCTTAAGTTGAATTAACGGTAGATTCGAAATGGTACCAAGCTGGCGGCGTCTCGGGAGCCTGTTAGTGGGAAATATTTTATGTGAATTAAGCTATCTACACGACTTTTTTTATGTCTACGTTGACTCAGTTAGTTGCGTATGTGCAACACGAATGTTGCAGAGTATTGCAGGTCTTAACTGAAGCTCTTCAGACCATTATTGTTAGGTTATTGCTAACGCTTAGACCAAAAATCCATTGAAACACATAGTTAGCCTCGCTGCTAATAAGTATAACGTGAGCATGCATATCTCACAGATATTGACAGCGCATTCATTTTGAAAGAGGAACATAGAAACGCGATTAAGGCATTTGTCGATCGAAAATATGTTTTTGCCGTTCTTCCTACGGGATCCGGTAAAAGTTTAATGTATCAGATGGTCATACTACATTGCTCTGATTGGTTCTAGGTATCCAATTGAGCGAAGAGGCATTTTCTTTCCTAGTTCGTTGAAACACGCACCATAATCACAGCTCAGTGGAGCAGTATCAGACTCATATTCTGACTAGTTCAACCCGGAAACTGTAGCAAAACGGTGGAAATGGTGCACACCATTTTCACCATAGACATATATAGATATACAGTGGGGAAAATAAGTATTTGAACCCCTGCCGACTTCGCAAGTTTGGCCACTTGCAAAGAAATGTGTGATCTAGAATTTTAATGGTAGGTGTATTTTAACAGTGAGAAACAGAATATCAACAAATAAATCCAAAAAACTGCATTTTTTAAGATTTATGACTTTATTTGCATTTGATGCAAAAAATAAGTATTTGAACCCCCAAGCAAACAGCAAGAATTCAGTCTCCCAATGGCCAGTTATGTGCCCAAAAAGCACACAGATTAGTCCTCATTATGTCTAACAAGGTATACCTGATCTCAACTGGTGTATAAAAGAAACCTGTCCAAAGAATCGTACTTCACACCTTCAACCTCAACACCATGGGCAAGACCAAAGAGCTGTCCAAGGACGTCAGAGATAAGATTGTAGACCTGCACAAGGCTGGAATAGGCTACAAAACCACCGGCAAGCAGCTTGGTGAGAAGCAGATAACTATTGGTGCGATTATTCATAAATGGAAGCAACACCAAACAACTGTCACCCGCTCTAGGTCTGGGGCTCCATGCAAGATATCCCCTCGTGCGGAATCAGTGATCATTCGAAAGGTGCAGAATAACCCCAGAACTACACAGGGGGAGCTTGTGAATGATCTCAAGGCAGCTGGGACCAGAGTCACCAAGAAAACCATTGGCAACACACCACGCCGTAATATTTTGAAGTACTGCAGCACTCGCAAGGTCCCCCTGCTCAAGGAAGCGCATGTATAGTGCCATCTGAAGTTCACCATTGCACACTTGAATGATTCTAGGGAGGATTAGGAGACAGAATGTGGTCAGATGATACCAAAATCAAGCTCTTTGGCATCAACTCGACTTGCCGTGTTTGACAGAGGGGGGGGAATGCTGAATATGACCCCAAGAGTACATCATACCCACCATCAAGCATGGAGGTGGAAACATTATGCTTTGGGGCTGTTTCTCTGCCAAGGGTACAGGACGACTCCACCGCATCAAGGGGACTATGGATGGGGCCATGTAACGTGGAATATTGGGCTTGAACCTCATTCCGTCATTCCCTCCCATTGAAAACACAACCTTAAAGATTTGGAGAGGATCTGGAAAGAGGAGTAGACCAAAATCCCTCCTGAGATGTTTGTAAACCTGGTGACCAACTACAAGAAACGTCTGACGTCTGTGCTTGCCAATAAGGTTTATTCCACCAAGTACTAAGTCATTTTTGTCAGTCAGTTTTGGGGGTTCAAATACTTATTTTTTGCATCAAATGCAAATAAAGTCATAAATGTTATAAAATGCATTTTTCTGGATTTTTTTGTTGATATTCTGGTTCTCACTGTTAATATACACCTACCATTACAATTATAGATCACACATTTCTTTGCAAGTGGGCAAACTTGTGAAGTCGCAAGGGGTTCAAATACTTTTTTTCCCCACTGTATATAGATATATTTCTATGATTTTCACATTGAACGTGCCCCAGGCCTTGCCTGCTGTTCGCTCTTGAAACAGACTCCTCCCAATACAGGCTATCCGTAGAGGAGAAGGGCGCACAAGTTCCTCAACCTCCCTTCTTCCATAGCCTGTTTATGAAAATATATAATTTCTCCTCAAATATTTTCCCTCCCTAAAATATAAATACCTGTAGTTAAACTTAATTTGTTGGATAGGCAGTATCACACAATTTGATGCACATATGTTTTATAAGATAGCAATGTTAAAGTAGTCATCTCTTGTTAGTGCACATAGGCCTAGTAACTGATTAGATTAGATACAACTTTTTTTACAAGTACTAAGTGAACGAATTGCAGTTTAGCATCCAATCAGAAGTGCAAAATAGCAATAAAAGTGCAGAGTATGTGCATATGTAAGGTGGAATAAGTGAATAAATAAGATGATATATAGTAAGAAATGGATATGTAATATGAACAGAACTGGGACTAGCAGCAATTTAGGTAAGAAGTGTAGATATGAGAAGTATATGAAAAGTGCAGGTGCAAGTATTAGTGGTGGTAATAAGTGAAATTAAGTAAATGAGGTAGTAGTAATATAATGTTTAAGAGTATTGTATGGTGTAAGTACGATTAATACAGTAAATACAGTAATATACAGTAGTAAAAAAAGACATTCTGGTGCAAATGTTCAGTGGCTGGAGGAGGGTGTGTGGCAGTCAAGCCAGTGTGGAGGGGAAAGCACAGTGCAAATGTTCAGTGGCTGGAGGAGGGTGTGTGGCAGTCAAGCCAGGGTGGAGGGGGGAAGTACAGTCACAGGGGGAGGTGTGTGTGGGGGTGGGGAGGCTATCCATAGACATATATACATGTCTATGAGGCTATCACCGTAGTGACCCTTTAGCGCCTTCCAGAGGGGGGAGGGGAAACAGTCTGTAGCTGGGGTGTGAGTGCAGCGGCCCTCAGCAGACATGATACATTTACATTTACATGTATATTTAGTCATTTAGCAGATGCTTTTATCCAAAGTGACGTACAAGGGAGAGACATGTACGTAAGCTAGAGTAAGCTGCCTGCAGCTATTGTAGTGTTACATGCAGCTGACTGAACGGCCATCACCTGAAACCCTTCTTCAGGCACTCCAAACCATAATCGTCCATACGATTTCAAACCATAAGCATCCCTAAGACACATGGAGTCAGATACCTCCAGTCCATGCTGAGGAACGAGAAAGCCTGAAAATTGCACTTCTCATGACATTCATCGCACTGACATGGTAGAGGGACACATGTCACCACTATGCATCCAAGTGAATGAGGAGATGCAGCCTACAGCATTATAGAATCCCCACACAGTGGATATCTAGAGGAGAGATGGATAAACGGATAATATATCAGTTTTAGGGACAATTAAGAGGGCCTTAAAAAAAGATTTGTGGAAATGTACTGGTAAATTCCATTGATGTGGTCCTCTTGCGAAATGTTTTGGAAAATGATGCTGATGAAAAGATGAAGTCCCTTTGGTTTAGGGTTGAATACAGGCTATATGGTGGGCCAGTGAGTACACACAGCACAACGAGATTCCCTTGAATCAAAAGTAGCCTACATACAGTACGTATGTGGAAGGTATGCAGGGTGTTTGGAGATCAAGTGGATGTTGCAACGTGCAAATGGGATTCATTTGCAGCTGTCTGAAATGTATTACATATAAAGAGCTATTGGCTATGGCATGAATAGCATTTATGGCCTTTTTACAAATTAATAAAGCTCATAAAGTCATCAATCATCTCCCATGGTAATAAAATCCCCATTTTTTTTTTTTTTTTTTAAATGTATTGGCATTGTCTGCTGATATTTTACATGTACATTCATAAGGGATGGATGGATTCATATACATCACTGTGGTAATGTGGTAGCATCATGATCTTGTTAGTATCTACGTCATAGTTCATTCCAAACAAAATAAATGCATGTTTATTAATCTCAGTGTCCAATATTTGATAGTTGATTGATGATCTCTTGATGGCATCTTGACACTGAAAAACTTCAAAGGTGGTTATGTAGTTTCACTTACACACGTGTATACTTTAGGTAGCATATCAGGACTCAGAACCCCAGGAGTTGAACCCTCAATCAAATCTCCAAACTAAACTGATGAGTGAAAGCCACTGCACACTATTAACTGAGGTGTAGAATTGCCATAGTTTGGCTTTCATTATTCTAAATATACCATTAAATAGCCAATCATAGTGGTCGTATTATTCCATCCCATATCATAACCAAAGGGGGGAAAGGGAGTGGTGGGGGGCGAGGGGGAATTAGCCCGCACGGTTGCAGAGCGCATCTCCACTCCCCCTCTCTCTGTTTCTCTCTCTGACACTCTACCCAATGAAAAGGAGGTAGACACCCCCATCATATTGCTGCCGAATTTTCTCCAGCATCATTGAGAACGCAGGGAATGGGAGCGCGTATCGGGTGGACGGGATATCCGAACGCACCGGCTGCGATATCTGATCAAGCCACCGACAAAAGCGGGACGCAGAGACACCCTTCACGTACCTGACGTGATTTCAGTGCTCCCGACAGTGGATTGACACTGATATTATAAGACACCCGCCATTGTATTCGCTTTAGCCTATTTTTTTTGTACAGATTCCATTTACCGAGTACGAGCGAATACAGTGACCGAACTATGCCAGCGAGGAAATAAGAAGCGGCGCGAGCCTGCATTTCGTAATTCTTTCTTTGGGTCATTGATCAGTCACCCGGCGATTGTCTCAAGGCGTCTCTCTTGGGGGAAAACCGTCATCCTTTGGCACTGGGGGTGAAGGTAAGGTTACAACCTGCATGCCATCATCTCAAAATATAATTCGGTATCAGTCTGGCCGTGCATTTTGTTGCAAAGCTTTTCACCGTGGGAACAGCAGAGGCCTGCATAGGCTAGGCTACTGCAGTCATCCCTCGACCGTGCTTTCTGCTGATATTCCCTTTGCATTTGCACATGCCTTTGTTGATATGTCAGTTATGTCTTTCTTTCGAAGAGCAGCTTGTTTTTTTCTTTGCATTGTAATGATTACGGCGGTGTGATGTATGAAAAAGACCTGACATACTGTTAAGATGTTTACCATTTGCGTTCTGACATGCTGCACTAGTCCCATCACTCCGCAACATTTAATTTTCATAAATGCTCACCGCAGGTCTGACGGGTGTGGGATGAAGTTGCTTTAAAAGCCCTGTGCTGGGAAAGTAAGAGGTCTACTTGTCAAAAGTTTATTTAGTTGTCATGTAGGCAAGGTATTAACTAAGGATTAGTCTCAATCTTTGATATCACGGAATCAGTTCTAAGCTAATGTTTGTAGTTGCAGACATAGGTTAGCCAAGGCTACTCGAGCAAAGGATTCTGATAGATTGTGCTGTCGTTGCGACTATGCTATAGTATTGAATAACGGTCACCTGGACATACCATCGTAGTACATCATTTCATTGTGTCTGCAGTGTAAGTAGAATAAATACAACCCTTTCACTCATTTGCGGTAATGACTTAGCAAGGCTTAGTCATTTACTGTCACTGCGTATTTTTGGCCGGTGTCTTGTCCAAAATGTGTGCCTCACCCGAACATAAGTCTAGCAAACACCTACAGGCCATGGCAAAGTAATAAGCGCAAGGCAGGCAAGCACGTTATCCACGGTGGTCTGACATACGTTCAGGTTGACGACTCGGCAGAAATAGGACGGGTCATATGTCATTTTAAGGTGAGAAAGACAGCGCATTGAAGCCAATCTTTATAAATCATTGAGGTGTGAATCATAGACTTTGTAAAAGTAAATCACTAATTTACGAAGCGTTGGTATCTTTACTTCATACATAGTAGATAGCTTGTTAGTCTTTGGTAAAAATGCAGTTACTGTTGATGCCGGTTATTGAGCTTTTGATGCTTTAGCTTGTGGGAAAACCCGCCGGTGAACCATAACGACAGCGAAACGACGCCTGTAACTTGAAATAGCACCTTTATTGGTTGTTACAGGCCATCGCGTTTCCAGATATGTCAGAATGGGATAGCTTTACGGATGTGTGCAGTCTTGAATGACACAAACGATCAATATCAAAGCAGATGCGTACTGTGACGTCAGACGCACGCTGCTGTCCATGGTTCTTATATCATTTGATACCTACATTTATTTGTTGTGTCCGGCTAACTTCAATTGACCTGACACATAGCTTGCTAATTCAAGTCCGACTAAAACATGTACTCGCTTGTCTCCTTTGCCTCAAACGGCTTTTATTTTTGGTGTTCATCTGATTTTATGAAACACCATTAACCATTAACAGTCTTACCATTAGCAGTCTTATCTTGCGTGTAACCGTATGTATGCAGACTGTGTTATGAGTGCCTGTTTTCTACATGTAAGCTGGGGCAATAACAGGCCTACACATCATATGTTGGCCCCCCTCTCACATATGTCTGGCATATTTTATGATTATGCTGGAAAATGGCATTTAGGTAAAATGCTTTGGTTGTCCATTCTGTAACATTATTTATTTCATTTGATTTATATTTTTTGAAATACAATTAAAATGCAGTTATTGGAGCCTCACATTTTGATACACACAGACATTGTAACTGCAGCTAGAATGAGAAAAGTAATCGATTCAGATGGATTTACGTTAAAGTGTGCATGTGAGCACCTCAGCAAACATAAAGCCCCACTGCTAGTTGCATCCTGTTAGACTGTAGACTATTAAACAAATGACAAGCCCAAAAATAGCCTCTTTTAAAAATATCTTTTATGTCCCTTTCAACACATTCCCACATCCAGACACAGCTGATCCCCTTGCTTACGGCAAGAGCTCAACCAAATGTAATTTCCAGAGCTAGTGGGCTACTCATATGCACCTTTTTGTGTGTGCTGAGCGTACAACATGGCTCTAATCAATACAAGACCTCCTTTGAAATATGAATGTTCTTTGCTCAAGGCAGCCATTGCTGCAGGTCACTCATGTTACTCTTCTGTTTCCCCATCTTGATTACATTGGTAATGTGAGTTGCTTACAACTTCAACATCAAAACAACCCGGCGGATCGGAGATCGAGAGGTGCAGGTTTCACTCAGTAACACGACAGATTGGTGGCAGAATCACAGGAGAAAGAGGAGACTATTTGGTGCAGAGATGACTTCTTATCCTTCAGGCGAGCAAACTGAAAGTCAGATTAATGTGGCATGGCATGTCCTCCCTCAGGTCCTCTTCTCCACACACACACGGGATGAGCGTGTGAACACTTCAAGAGTGTGCAGAGAGCAAGGGCAAAGACATCACCCCCGTTCGTACCCTATGGGTGGGAGTTATAGCTACAAACTATTTATTGTGAGATTATCAGGGCTGATAGTCAGTGGTGTAAGTCTGCTTCTGCATGTGTGTGTGTGTGTGTGTGTGTGTGTGTGTGTTTCTTTGTGTGTGTGTGTGTGTGTGTTTATCTGATTGCACAAACCATCAATGCATATTCAAGTGTTTGAAAAGTTAAAGTGAACAACTTCTTGGCCAACACACCCATATTTACGTGCTTCGTATAGATTCAAAGGAACTGCTTTAATTCTGAAAAGAAGTATATGAAACCTTGAGCAGATTTTCATGCTGACTTTGTACTGACCCTTGGGAAGAGTGAGTCACTCATCAATGGTAGTGACTTTTCATGATCACAGTCACGTAAAGACAAGTGATTTTTACCCAGAGGAGATTCATGGGATTAAACTCTGAGCTGACACACAACGCTGGTTTTATCACTGGGAAACGGACAGGGTTCCTTGCACCAGACAGTCACTTAAAGATAAAAAGCCTTGAGATTCCTCTGTGGAACTACTGCTCTTCTGATCATGAGATCTTAGTTCCAGTTGTTTGATAGAGCTCTGTTCCAAACCCCACTGAACTTCAATTTTAGTTATAAATTAGATCTATTGTGTGATTAATGCACAAGTACATTACTTTACAATATTATATGATACCAATTGTAATTATACTTAATTGTATAATTAACAAAATGTAATTATAACACTTACCTACACAAATACACCTACATTTACATGCATTAGGTCATGTGGAAGGTACAATTGAAGGAACAATGAATGGTAGTGATATCTATATTGATTGCGTAGAACTGAAATGTAAAACTATAGCAATTGCTTTGAACCACAGTCTTTTATCAAAAGTTGCTTCAGCAGTGAGCTATACGAGCATCATAGTTCTCTCCTTGGTATCAGCTAAGCATAGACCCGATCTGTCAGGTCCAAGTCCAGGAATCAGAACCAAAACCATTCAACAATAAGCTACTTTCTGGGTTCACCCTTAGCCGTCATGTCTTCCCACCAGGGCATGTGGCCAGGAATATACCCGCAGGCCGAACCGCGATAATTCTGTACTTACCGTCCCTCTCCTCTCCCTTGTGCGAAAGCCAGAGGCGGACTGCTTCATGGACAGCTGTGTTTGTTTATCCCTAAACAGGCCACATCACATGTCATAGGCAACCTCAAGCCAAACGCCCTGTCACACAAGCAGACACCAGGTGCCAGATGGGTTTAAAAAAAGAATAGAAAAGGGGAGGCTTGATAAGGGCAGCAGATGAAGGACAAACTGTGTTTTCCTTCCTCCTTCAGAGCTGTTGGGTTTGTGTGTGTGTGTGTGTGTGTGTGTGTGTGTGTGTGTGTGTGTGTGTGTGTGTGTGTGTGTGTGTGTGTGTGTGTGTGTGTGTGTGTGTGTGTGTGTCTGTGTTTTCCTTCCTCGTTCAGAGATGATGGGTTTGAAGAAAGGTGTTAAGTGGAATCAGTATCACCACTGCCCAGCGAAATGAAAACACCCTGCCACCTGGAGCCACAGTAGCAGCTGAGTCTAGATCAGATGGGCTAGAACAGAGCCAGACTAAGACCAGATCAGGGCCAGACCAGGACCAGCCTGAGACCAGATCAGGGCTAGACCAGGACCAGCCTAAAACCAGATCAGGGCCAGACCAGGACCAGCCTGAGACCAGATCAGGGCTAGACCAGGACCAGCCTAAAACCAGATCAGGGCCAGACCAGGACCAGACTAAGACCAGATCCATTCCATAGTCAGCCTCTATCTGGGACCTATCTTCCCTACGCGTATGAATAGCGACATGTGCATCCATGTCCTTTTGTGTGTGTGTGTATCTGTGTTTCTGCATCTGTGTGTGTGTGTTTGAGTGTGTAGGACATAGTCTGTGTGTGTGTGTGAGACATAGCCTCTGTGTGTGTGCGTGTGTTTGCATGAATGTATGCCCGGCTGATAAGATCGCTATGTACTACTGTGGTGGACTCTACTGGAGAAAGGTCTCCGCCACCCTGCTAAAGCTCCTCGGGGCACGGAGCTGATGATGGGAATCCCCCTGCTCCTCTCAAGCTCGTCTAGCACAGCTGGGGCACACAGCAGCCGGGACTGGCCCGCGTCTGAACTTGATCTGGTCCAAATCCCCTGACATCTGTGGTGCCTCCCCATCTCCCCGAGTGATGTGGGGGGATGAGATTGAACCCACCAGAACGCGTTGAGCTGTGGAATATCATATTCATGCTTCACTACACACCCTCTCTTCTTCAGACTCGCACAAGCACAGGCACAAGCACAAGCACATGCATACACTCACACAAGTACATACACAGAGACACACACACTGACAAACATACACACCCATGCACACCTTGCACGTATATGTCTGCAAAGAGGCATACACAATGTTACACTCGCTGACTTAAATGATACGATCACACAGTAACATGATATTTGTCTCAAGCAGGATAAGTCACAACACAAAGTACAACCTCAGTTGAAAACAGTAGAGCTGAGAATATCTGGAACAATGCAGCGGTCCCTCATAGACTGTGCCTCAGTCTCTGATCAGCTAACATTGCTAAAGCTCTGTTATTTAACAACCTAGTTGGGAGATGTAGAGTTTGGGGCATAAACAGGCGTCCTGCTTTTGATGTAGTGACTAAATGTTCTCAAATTAGTGTTTTTCTTAGAGTTCTGTTGAAAAAACTTTATCAGAGAGCTGAGACGATCCCAAAGGGCTTGAACAAAGCGCATGCTTTTCTCTCAGCTCTCTCCCTCCATCTCTCCTCCTCTCTCCCTCCACCTCTCCTCCTCTCTCTCTCAGCTCTCTCCCTCCATCTCTCGTCCTCTCTCTCTCCATCTCTTCTCCTCTCTCTCTCTCCTCATCTCTCTCTCTCCTCCTGACTCTTTCCATCTCTCCTCTCTCTCCATCTCTCCTCCTCTCTCTCTCCATCTCTCCTCTCTCTCTCCATCTCTCTCTCCACTTCTCTCTCTTCATCTCTCCTCTCTCTCTCTCTATCTCTCTTTCTCTGGCTGCTCTGCTTGTCTGAGAGGCTACTCTGACATTTGCTTTGAGTCCACAATGAAATCGCTGCCGTGGCGTACATTTGTAGCGCATATGTTATTCTGTGAATTCTGACATATGCACATCAGATGTGCCTTAGCCATGTGTTTCTCCAAGCTCAGCCCTCGTCTGTGTGTGTGATTATTGCATTACTACTACAGGTGTCTGACTTTATTTCACGTAGCCTTGGGTATCATGTACTTAATGCTTAATTAATTAATTAGTGCAGTGTTCTTGTTCTTGTTATATAAATACATGCTCCATGATGTTCTTAAGGTAGGGGTTAGTAGTGTGTAAGTGTTACACAAGTGTGTAATATTGGTGAAGCACTAAGGCATTTTGGTGCTTCGGTATTGTCATAATCACACAACAAGGCCATTTGTAGATTTCATATTTCAAGCTGTGTCAAATACCATCAAATACAACTGGCGAAATACAAGGGAATTAGGATATATCTTATTCTTTGACTCTCTAAGACTAAGTATGTACGATCCATGGATGGATCTGTGTCTGTGAGTGCCTGTGTGTATGAGTGTATGAGTGTATGGGTGTATGGGTGTAAGGGTGAATTGTGTATGTGTGTATGGGTGAATGAATGTATGAGTGTATTGGTGAAGGCATGTATGAGTGTATGAGTGTAAGGGTGTATGGGTGTAAGGGTGAATTGTGTATGTGTGTATGAGTGTATGGGTGAATGAATGTATGAGTGTATGAGTGTATTGGTGAAGGCGTGTATGAGGGTATTGGTGAATGGGTGAATGTATTGTATAGAAACCCAAGCGTGCTGGCCAGATGAGTGTATCTGTCTGCCCAATGTTGGGGGATGGGAGGGGAACCCCAGAGGCAGTGAAGGGGTACCCGAGTGGGGGAAGGGTAGAGTCGGGGGGATCTGTGGACAATGAAAGAAATACATTTGAATGAAACAGACAGACAGACACATGGAACTATACAGAATTGTCTTTGAAAAGACAATGAGTTTCATAGCTGTGGTTGTTCTCCTGTTGTCTACTGATTATTAAGGAATAAATAGGAATGAATATTTCCCTGAAGTCATTAGATGATAAACAAAGAAAACTGCTCCAAGGCTTGGAATGGAGAGGGGAGGAGACCACCAAAACAGAAAGGGGGGTCTGAAATGTAGGAGTCGATTAATGTAAATAATATCCTCAGTCTGGACTCAGTTAGAATGTAGGGCATTGCTCCTGGTTCTAGAATGAGAATGTAAGAATTCAGTTTTCTTTGCAGTTTTTGTGGGGCATCAGGTTCATGAATACAAGGGAAATTTAAAAAGAGGTGGTGCAGTGATGCACCTCATTGATTCACACACCTTTGGCTCAGAGTAGGCCATTTGTTGTGCATTTAATTAAATCGCTGCCGTGTGAGTTGTTTTATGTGAAGGTTAAAGGGCATGTGAGGGACGCAAGTCCTCAGAGATAAATGTTCTTTTGTTGGCACCAGGGCACTGTGTAAAAAGAACAAGGTGATGAATCTAGTGAAGTGCTTTTGTGAATACAACTGTTTATGTCCTTGAGAGATTGCGATTGAACAACCCAGCTGAACTCAAAAAGTCCAGCACTCTAATAACCCTCCTGTCCCCGTCTCCCTCTCACCTCTCCTTCTCCTTTTGTCCTCCTTTCATCTCTCTCCTTTCTCTCCATATCCCCCCTTTCTCCCCCTCTCCTGGTCTGTCCTGCAGGGTGAAGCGGGGAATCCGGCGACATGGCCAATGCCTCCACGGACCTGGACAATGCGGAGGCCCAGCGGCAGCTCAACAATAACAATCGTCCCGTCAGCACAGGACACTGGGAGGCTGAGACCACCAGCTCCAAGCTCTTTGAGTGCTCCCGCATCAAAGCGCTAGCAGGTGGGAAAGAACAGTGGTGTAGATCAGGGGGGTAGAAATGTGGGGTGCAAAAGAGAAGGCACACATAGGATGATAAGAGTGTGTTATCTAAACACTCGCTCAATCAAAGTAAACCTTGTTGTTTTAGGTGCAGGAACATTTTCTTTTGAAAACAGGATTTGTCAACTGTACATTTAAGAGCAGCTGCTAGAAGGAGGCATAGAAAGATTACATATTTTACGCACTATAGCAGCGAATTCCATACCCACACAGACCTCCGTACATCTGGGAACGAGCGCGGTCTAGGGAGTTATTTAATTTGGTGAAGGCCCACTTCACTATCAGTGGTGAGTAGAAAACTTCAGGCTAACCAGGTCAGGATTCGAAGAATTGTGGCAACTGATAGGCCCTGCTGTGTCGCCTGCAAGTGTTTGCTGCTGAAAGCCTGTCCCCACAGACGAGCGCAGTGCTATAGCACTTTATAAACTTGCAACATGCGCAGAATACTTTTTGCATAAGCAAGACTACTGGCCATAGAGTTTTGTATGAAGTAGGCTACAGTTAAACAATATACCTTTAAAGTTTGCACGTAAATCAAGTTCATCGGTTAGCCTACAATAAACTAGGTGTCCATGGGCAATGAGGGGAAACAACACACAGTAACCATAGATATATTATACTAGTATAAAACAGCAACTGCATGCTGCATGAGGTGTGGTATATTAGCTGGCAGTTTGAGAAGCAGTAGAGGAACATCACATTCGGCGCAGCCAGCAGCACGGTTGTCTCTCACTGCAACATGATGTAGTCTACAATCCAACTCCAAATATAAATATAAATACAAATTACGTGAATCGCTCAAATAAACTGTTTCCATATACGTTAAGCACTTTAACTAAATTTGAATAACTTGTTAAACCACCTCCCTCTTGCGAATTTCTATGCGCATTGGGGAAGTTAATGCGCATCGCACACGTTTCCAACCAGGATTAAATATTCGCATAGAGAAAATGTGCATTAAAAAATGGGTTGGATACGTTATGGAGGTTTTTAAATTCAATTCAATTCAATTCAATTCAATTCAATTCAATTCAATTCAATTCAATTCAATTCAATTCAATTCAATTAAGTTCAGTTCAATTCAATTCAATTCAATTCAATTCAATTCAATTCAATTCAATTCAATTCAATTCAATTCAATTCAATTCAATTCAATTCAATTCAATTTTATAAAATGTATATACACCTCAACCCTAACTAACCAGATGTGCAGTTCTTCTCTTTTACACTCAGTGTCACAGCTCACATTTTTTTAACTTTGGAATAGTTTGCAGTGGAACAGCAAGTTAGCATGTGAGGTTAGCATGTGAGGAAATCATGAGTGGTTAGTCAACCCATTAATCCTCACAAACTCAGTCCCAGAAGATCAAATCAGATCAACATATTTTGTGCTGTTGTGTTGTATTGTGTTATGTTGTGTTGTTCACTGACAGCCACTTAACCCGGAGTCAAATTCACTGTTTGTGCAAACTGACTTAAAAAACGTGGCCAATAAACTTGATTCTGATTCTGAGATGTCTATTTGCTGAGTGCACCATCACTCTTGTCCAGGGACTACAGGTGGAAAATAGCAATCTGGAAAAAGGCCATCTGCTAGAACCTGGCACAATGCATATTCTCTTGTTGTACAAGATTCATATTTTATTGTGCACTGTTCCTGTCTTGAAAAAATAAATTACAATTACTCTGTCTGCGCAGATGAGAGAGACGCAGTGCAGAAGAAGACCTTCACTAAGTGGGTGAACTCCCACCTGGCGCGGGTGTCCTGCAGGATCGCTGACCTGTACAATGACCTGAGAGACGGCTACATGCTCACCAGGCTCCTGGAGGTGCTGTCGGGAGAAATGCTGGTTGGTCACTGCACTTAATACACATATTGCACTTAATATACACACACACACACACACACACACACACACACACACACACACACACTCACACTCACTCACACACACACACACACACACACACACACACACACACACATATACATATACAGTATACACACACTTAATATACACACATATGTATACACTTAAGACACACAAACACAAACACACACACACATACACACACACACATACACACACACACACACACACACACACACACACACACACACACACACACACACACACACACACATGTACAACATAAACATCCTTTGGGTACCCTTACAAAATGCCATGAAGTTGCATCTGGTAGTTATCAATAGGTTATCAATAAGTGCTAGGTAGAGCAATCAGTTAGTTATCAATAGATTATCAATAGTTAATAGGTGGAGCAATACGGTTTTGTCCTAAGCGACATGCTCATAGCTTCAAAAAGGCTGAATCAGCATACACTTCCCATGCACAGGACAAGGCAAATCCAAACAGGGATCATATCAAGTCTGCAGGACTCCTGAAGGAGTAACACTGTGAGGATCTATAGAACTCTAACGGTTCCCCTTCTCCTGTGTTCCATCAGCCACGGCCCACTCGCGGCCGCATGCGTATCCACTGCCTGGAGAACGTGGACAAAGCTCTGCAGTTCCTCAAAGAACAGCGGGTCCACCTTGAGAACGTCGGCTCCCACGACATCGTCGACGGAAACCACCGCCTGACCCTTGGCCTTATGTGGACCATCATCCTCCGCTTCCAGGTATGGGTGCCGTCCCCTCCTTCTGGTCTTTGCTGTACTTCAGTCAGGGGAAGGTCTGCAGAGAAGCTGACACAAAAATCTAGCTCTTTTCTTGTTTTGGAGGTGTGTCCTTGCGTGCGTGCGTGCATGAGTGTATGAGTGAGTGCGTGCGTGTTTCAGGATCAAAGTCCAAAGTTAGTATGGGCTCCGTGGCGCAATGGATAGCGCATTGGACTTCTAGGAATCTGTTGTAGTAATTCAAAGGTTGTGGGTTCGAGTCCCACCGGAGTCGCTTTTGAGCCATTAGTTGGCACGTTCGGACCAGGAGATAGTCTAAGTATAAGGCGTGCGTTGGCTCCGTGGCGCAATGGATATCGATTGGACTTCTAAGAATCTGTTGTAGCAATTCAAAGGTTGTGGGTTCGAGTCGCTTTTGAGCCATTAGTTGGCACGTTGAGAACTGCACATAGTCTAAGTACAAGGCTTGCGTTGGCTCCGTGGCGCAATGGATAGCGCATTGGACTTCTAATAAACTGTTGTAGCAATTCAAAGGTTGTGGGTTCAAGTCCCACCATAGTCGCTTTTCAGCATAATAGTAGGCACGTTCAGAGCTGCAGGTAGACTTGTTCAGAGTTGCATATAGTTCTTAAGTAGCACTTGGAAACGTTTGTAGATGTATGTGTACTCCGACGTTGTCCTAAGGGCTTCCTAACAGGGGCTTCTTACTGGCATCATCAGTGATACCAGCAGGATGTACAGGGAAATTACAACCAGTAAGAAATATATCAGTGTTTTTGCAATAGGTATGTTCTCATCCTTTATTATTTTATATTGTAATCAATCACCTTGCCTTTTAGCTTTTTAAAAGACTTAAAATAGTTTAAACTCACTCCAAATATAAATATACTATGGATCCCACGACATTGTCGACGGCAACCACCGCCTGACCCTTGGCCTTATGTGGACCATCATCCTCCGCTTCCAGGTATGGGTGCCGTCCCCTCCTTCTGGTCTTTGCTGTACTTCAATCAGGGGAAGGTCTGCAGAGAAGCTGACACAAAAATCTAGCTCTTTTCTTGTTTTGGAGGTGTGTCCTTGCGTGAGTGCGTGCGTGTTCCAGGGTCAAAGTCCAAAGTTAGTATGGGCTCCTTGGCGCAATGGATAGCGCATTGGACTTCTAGGAATCTGTTGTAGCAATTCAAAGGTTGTGGGTTCGAGTCCCACCGTAGGCGCTTTTGAGCCATTAGTTGGCACGTTCGGACCAGGAGATAGTCTAAGTATAAGGCGTGCGTTGGCTCCGTGGCGCAATGGATATCGATTGGACTTCTAAGAATCTATTGTAGCAATTCAAAGGTTGTGGGTTCGAGTCGCTTTTGAGCCATTAGTTGGCACGTTGAGAACTGCGCATAGTCTAAGTACAAGGCTTGCGTTGGCTCCTGGCGCAATGGATAGCGCATTGGACTTCTAAGAAACTGTTGTAGCAATTCAAAGGTTGTGTGTTCAAGTCCCACCAGAGTCGCTTTTCAGCATAATAGTAGGCACGTTCAGGGCTGCAGGTAGACTTGTTCAGAGTTGCATATAGTTCTTAAGTAGCACTTGGAAACGTTTGTAGATGTATGTGTACTCCGACGTTGTCCTAAGGGCTTCCTAACAGGGGCTTCTTACTGGCATCATCAGTGATACCAGCAGGATGTACAGGGAAATTACAACCAGTAATAAATATATCAGTGTTTTTGCAATAGGTATGTTCTCATCCTTTATTATTTTATATTGTAATCAATCACCTTGCCTTTTAGCTTTTTAAAAGAATTAAAATAGTTTAAACTCACTCCAAATATAAATATACTATGGATCCCACGACATTGTCGACGGCAACCACCGCCTGACCCTTGGCCTTATGTGGACTATCATCCTCCGCTTCCAGGTATGGGTGCCGTCCCCTCCTTCTGGTCTTTGCTGTACTTCAATCAGGGGAAGGTCTGCAGAGAAGCTGACACAAAAATCTAGCTCTTTTCTTGTTTTGGAGGTGTGTCCTTGCGTGAGTGCGTGCGTGTTCGAGGGTCAAAGTCCAAAGTTAGTATGGGCTCCGTGGCGCAATGGATAGCGCATTGGACTTCTAGGAATCTGTTGTAGCAATTCAAAGGTTGTGGGTTCGAGTCCCACCGGAGTCGCTTTTGAGCCATTAGTTGGCACGTTCGGACCAGGAGATAGTCTAAGTATAAGGCGTGCGTTGGCTCCGTGGCGCAATGGATATCGATTGGACTTCTAAGAATCTGTTGTAGCAATTCAAAGGTTGTGGGTTCGAGTCGCTTTTGAGCCATTAGTTGGCACGTTGAGAACTGCACATAGTCTAAGTACAAGGCGTGCGTTGGCTCCGTGGCGCAATGGATAGCGCATTGGACTTCTAAGAAACTGTTGTAGCAATTCAAAGGTTGTGGGTTCAAGTCCCACCAGAGTCGCTTTTCAGCATAATAGTAGGCACATTCAGAGCTGCAGGTAGACTTGTTCAGAGTTGCATATACTTCTTAAGTAGCACTTGGAAACGTTTGTAGATGTATGTTGTCCTAAGGGCTTCCTAACAGGGGTTTCTTACTGGGATCATCAGTGATACCAGCAGGATGTACAGGGAATTACAACCAGTAATAAATATATCAGTGTTATTGCAATAGTTATGTTCTCATCCTTTATTATATTATATTGTAATCAATCACCTTGCCTTTTAGCTTTTTAAAATAATTAAAATAGTTTAAACTCACTCCAAATATAAATAAACTATGGATCCCACAACATTGTCGACGGCAACCACCGCCTGACCCTTGGCCTTATGTGGACCATCATTCTCCGCTTCCAGGTATGGGTGCCGTCCCCTCCTTCTGGTCTTTGCTGTACTTCAATCAGGGGAAGGTCTGCATAGAAGCTGACACAAAAATCCAGCTCTTTTGTTTTGTGTATTGGAGGTGCGTGCGTGCGTGCGCGCGTGCGTGCGTGTGTGTTTCAGGGTGAAAGTCAGATAATAGTATGGGCTCCGTGGCGCAATGGATAGCGCATTGGACTTCTAAGAATATGTTGTAGCAATTCAAAGGTTGTGGGTTCGAGTCCCACCAGAGTGGCTTTTGAGCCATTAGTTGGCACGTTCGGACCAGGACATAGTCTAAGTATGAGTCCCACCGGAGTCGTTTTGAGCATAATAGTAGGCACGATCAGAGCTGCAGGTAGACTTGTTCAGAGTTGCATATAGTTCTTAAGTAGCAGTTGTAAACATTTGCAGATTTATATGTGCTCCGACCTAGTCGTAAGGGCTTCCTAACAGGGGCTTCTTACTGGGATCATCAGTGATACCAGCAGGATGTACAGGGAAATTACAACCAGTAATAAATACAGTACTGTGCAAAAGTTTTAGGCAGGTGTGAAAAAATGCTATGAACTAAGAATGCTTTGAAAAATGTAAACAATAAATGTTTATTTTTTATCCATTTACATGGTAAGACTGAGCACAGCAACAAGACACAACGTAGTTATACTGCATCAGCAGGGACTCTCCCAGACAAAGATTTCAAAGCAGACAGGGGTTTCAAAATGTGCAGTTCCAGCTCTTTTGAAGAAGACGTTGAGGATCGTAGACGCAGTGTTCAGCCAAGGAAACTTAATGCAGCTGATGAAAAACACATCAAGCTTATTTACCTTCGAAATCGGAAGATTTCAAGCAGTGGCATCAGCTCAGAACTGGCAGAAACCAGTGGCACCCAGGTACAGACATTTACTGTCCGGGGAAGTCTGGCCAGAAGTGGTCTTCATGGAAGAGTTGCAGCCAAAAAGCTCTACCCCGACAAGGAAACAAGGCCAAGTGACTGAACTAAGCACGTAAACATAGAAACTAGGGTGCAGAAACATGGCAGAAGGTGCTCTGGACTGATGAGTCAAAATTAGAAATATTTGGCTGTAGAAGAAGGCAGTTTGTTCGCTGGAGGCTGGAGAGAGGTACAATAATGAGAGTCTGCAGGCAACAGTGAAGCATGGTAGAGGTTCCTTTCCAGTTTGGGGCTGCATTTCTGCAAGTGGAGTTGGAGATTTGGTCAGGATGAATGGTGTCCTCAATGCTGAGAAATACAGGCAGATACTAATCCATCATGCAATACCATCAGGGAGGCGTATGATTGGCACCAAATGTATTCTGCAGCAGGAACATAACCCCAAACATACAGCCAATGTCATTAACAACTATCTTCAGCTTAAAGAAGAACAGAAAGTCCTGCAAGTGATGGTATGACCCCCACAGAGCCCTAATCTCTACATCATCGAGTCTGTCTGGGTTTACATGAAGAGACAGAAGAATTTTAGGAAGCCTACATCCACAGAAGATCTGTGGTTAGTTCTCTAAGATGTTTGGAACAATTTACCAGCCGTGTTCCTTCAAAAACTGCGCAAGTGTATCTGGA